>NW_008664689.1:0-1017 GCF_000695815.1 Acanthisitta chloris | reverse complement strand
TAACCCTAACCCTAACCTTAACACTAACGCTAAACCAAAGACTAACCCTAACCCCTAACACTGACCAGAACCCCAACCCTAACCAGAACCCTAACCCTAACCATAAGCCTAATGCTAAACCCTAACCATAACCATAACCCTAATCCTAACTCTAACCCAGAAGCTAACCCTAACCCTCACCCTGACCCTAACCCTAATCCTACCTCTAACTCTAACTCTAACCCTGACCCTAACCCTAACCCTAACTCAAACACTAATCCTAAGCCTAATCATAACCCTAACCATAACCCTAACCATAAGGCCAACCCTAAACCACACCCTAACCCTAATCCAAACCCAAACCCTAACCTTAACTCTAACCCTAACCATAAACTTAAACCTAAAACTAACCTTATCTCTAACCCTAATACTAACACTAAGCCTAAGCCGAACCATAACCCGAACTGTAAACTTAACCATAACCTTAACCATAAACCTAACCCTAAACCACACCCTAACCCTAACCCGATCCCTAACCCAAAACCTAACCCTAACCCTAACCTTAGCCCTAATCCTAATCATAAACCTAACCCTAATCCGAGCCCTAGACCTAACCCTAACCCTAACCCCAACTCTAACTCTAACCCTAACCTTAAACCCAACACTAACCCTATCCCTAACCCTAATACTAACACAAAGCCTAACTCGAACCCTAACCAAAACCAGTTAACCTAACCCTCACCCTCACCCTAACCATTCCCCTCACCCTCAACCTCACCTCAACCCTAACCCTAAACCTAACCTTAACCCTAACACTAACCCTAACCCTAAACCTAACCCTAACCCAAACACTAACCCTAAGTCTAACCCTAAAACAATCCCTAACCCAAAGCCTAACCCTAACACTAATCCTAACCCTAACCCTAAGCATGTGCCGGACCCAAAACCAGACTCTGACCTGTCCATAAGTCTAAACCTAACATTAACCCTAAACCTAACCCTAATCCAAAAGCTAACCCTAACTCTAACCCTAACCCT
>NW_008664688.1:14375-14744 GCF_000695815.1 Acanthisitta chloris | reverse complement strand
ATGGCAGTTGGGAACAGGAAAGATTTAAAATATATATAATATATACTTTTATTATTCACCCGTTAACTCCATTATATGCCAATCATGACCTAGTTTCAGCAGTTACATTCCCTTGATCATGTCTTTACGAGGACGCGGTTAAACGGCCGCAGGAGAGATCTCCCGGCCTGGCTCCAGCTTTGGCAGAAAGGATGAGGCAGCACCTCCACAGGGCTCGGCTCCTCCGTGCTCTCCTGGCAAGGGCTCTTACTGCAGCACCAACCCGACCTGGGGAGCAACACAGACAGAGCTCAGAGTGTGCCACTGACCTCTGCTCCAGGCGTTGCTCCGCACGGACGCGGCTGGGAACCGGCACGGACATGGCTCAGA
>NW_008664688.1:5940-14339 GCF_000695815.1 Acanthisitta chloris | reverse complement strand
CGGACGCGGCTGGGACACGGCACGGACATGGCTCAGAGCTGCCCACGTGGGTCTCCTCACGGGTTCTGGGGTATCTGAGAGCAGCAAACTCCTGGGCTTGTGGCTGAATGGGCACATGAGCCCCAAGCTGCTCTGGTCTGAGGAGGTGACTGTCAGCACCACCAGTGTCACCTGTGTCCCTGCAGCCTCTGCCTGTCCCCTCGGTGCGCGGAGCAGGGACAGCACGACGGAGCTGGCACTGGGAATGCTGCAGTGGGTGTGACTCCAAACTCCTGTCCCCAGGGCTGTGGGGATGAGACCCCTTCCCACACACAGGGAGAACCCCCCCACCCCACAGCACTGACCTTCTCTGGTGCCATGCTGGGACACTTCCAATTGTACAGGTAATACTGCAGGTTCCCATCTCCGATCCCAAACTTCAGCTTCTCCAGGAAGGTTTTGTTTTCCATGAGATCCAGTGCATTAAAGACGTCGAATCCTTTCTGCAGGGGGAAGACCCAAAGTCATCAGCTCCTGCTGACATGCTTGGGGAGCTCCTCACACCCTGAGCTGCCTGTCCCCCTCTCCTTCCCAGCTCTGCATCCCAGAAAAAGGGCCTGAGGCCACCAGGGAAGAGCTCAGCCCAACCCGAGTGCTATGGACACACAGCAGTGTTTGCTGCAGGACATGAGGAGACAGTCTGAGCTCAGCTCACCACGAGCTGGAAGGTTCAGGGTCCCCCTGTCTCCCTCTCCTTTAGGATTGGGGTTTTACAGAGCTGGGAATAAGGCCTGGCCCAGGGCTGGCTGTGCCCACAGACACAAGGGTGGCCAGCCAGCTGTGAGCTGCCCAGTGAGCTTCCTGGTGACCTCGTGGTGCCACCCTAGCACTGCCATCGCTCACCGACTTGGCGAGGATGAGAGCATCACTCATGAGGTCGATGAGAGGCGTCTTGGTGTGAACGTTGTAGAAGGAGTAAGCAGCTTTCAGGCTCTTGTGAGTTGGGTGGTTCATGATGGTGGAGGGCAGCGTGTAGAAGCTCAGGAAGTCTGTCACCTCCCCTGGGGCACTCTGGAAGACAGAAGGGACACCACAACACCTCAGAGCTAGGACAAAGCCTGGCTGGAGTCACAGAGGGGCTTTGCCAGAGTGATGGGTGGGAAGAGACTCAGGGCATGCCAGGATGGAGGCACCATCCTCCAGGGAACTCACATCCTGGAAGGGCATCTCACTGCCTCGGCAGCAACCTTCATGATAGCTCCCACAGCTCCAGCAGAGCTAGAAGCCCAGGAAAACACCTCCCTGTCCTGCTCGTGCTAGTATGTTATAGGGGTGGAATGGAGCTCAGAGATCACCCAGCCCCAACCCCCTGCCCTGGGCAGGGACAACTCCCACCAGAGCAGGTTGCTCAAGGCTGTGAACACTGCCAGGGTTGGGGCAGCCACAGCCTCCCTGGGCAACCTGTGCCAGTGTCTCACCACCCTCACAGGGAAAACCCTTGCCTAAGATCTAACCTAAATTTCCTTCTTTCAATATCTCCCCATTGCTCCTTGTCCTGTCCCTGCAGGTCCTAACACAGATCCCTCTGCAGCTTCCCTGGAGCTCCTTCAGCTCCTGCAGGTGCCCTGAGGCCTCCACACAACCTTCTCTTCAACAGCCCCAACTCTCTCAGCCTGGCAGTTCTCCTGACCCTCACCTCTACCACAAAGGTGTCGATGATGTTCTCCTGAGGTAAGAACCAGTGCTCCACCTCCTC
Source organism: Acanthisitta chloris (assembly GCF_000695815.1). Taxonomy (NCBI): domain Eukaryota; kingdom Metazoa; phylum Chordata; class Aves; order Passeriformes; family Acanthisittidae; genus Acanthisitta; species Acanthisitta chloris. The sequence goes on along the minus strand of NW_008664688.1, from coordinate 12,604 downwards.
TCGGCTCATCACAGGCATCAGGTGGAACTGCTTCAGGTACTCAGTCAAGAGCTTGTGCACAGCAGAGATGTCCCTGTGCTCCATGGGCCGCAAGCCAGGAGTCTTGGGAGTCTACAGAAAGTGGGACAAATCATTTTTGTTGCTTGCACAGAGGTTTTTATCACCCAAGGGCTCTCTGACAAGAGAAGCTCTCTGCTTACATCAGCCCTTTTTCAGCCCCCAGCCCAGCCAGGGATGGATGTGATCAGCCCTGACACCGACGGCGAAGATCAGAGAGCACAGCACGTCCCAGAGCCCCATGTGCCAGGTCAGGTCCCACTGGAAGTGGCCTCCTACCCACTAACACAGGATCTCCACTTCCCTCCAGGTCTCTGCCCTGCTCACATCGGGGACAGGCTGGGAGATGTGACCCAGGCTCTGCAAGGAACTGCCTGATGTTGCTCCCAGTTGGCCTCAATTACTAACTCAGGGCTGAGCACAGCCTGGGTGTGCTCTGGGGCTGAGTTTCTGCACAAATCCAGCAGCTGCTGCCTCTGTGGCAGTGAGAGGCAGGAGCTGGGGACTGTGTGCTGCCCAGCACTAAAGCAGTGCTCTCTGACCCAAAGGGGCAGCTCTGGCAGCAGAAAGGAGCCAACGAGGCTGGGAAAGGTGGTGGCAATTTTAATGCTTCGTTTTTGTCTCCCATTTCCAGCTAGGGAACTTCCCCAGCAGGACAACTGCAGTGCCAGAACAGATCAGTGTGAGTGAGGAATGAGGGACTGACCCCACTCAAGGTCACACTGAGGCTGTTTGGACAGATGAAGGCTGTCATATCTGCCTTCTCATTGCACCAGGAGGACAGGCTATGACTCACCATCAAACAAAGCTCACAGGCTCCTCTAACTGCAAGAATTTGCCCTTAAAATGCAGGTACCCAGGCAAAAATACATAAAGATTCAATAAAGCACAGTAGCTTGACAGAGTCATTTACTCCACGGAGCGAACTCCAGGTGTGTAGGCAGAGGACTCGACCTCAGCCAGGATGTTTGTGCCTCCAGCTCCCAGCAAGGAGCAATTCCTGAGCCCTGCTCCCGGCTGGGACCCACCTCAGGCAGCCTGTAAAGCTTCGTGGTGCGTTGCATAGTCATGTTCCTGCTCAGGTGGGAAAATTTGACCTCGATGAGTTTCCGAGGATTCAGGGAGCGATGCCAGTACCTGTGGAAACACACAGCCAGTGGGACACTCGGCCTGGGAGGGGAGGAGGAACACCAGCCCAGCAGCTCCCACAGACAGAAACACAGGCCTGAAGTGCCTGTGCTGCCCTAGTCTCCTCTCTGCTGCTCCATGAGCAGCTTTAGCAAAACTATGGGCGTAATCTGGGAAGGAGAAACCTGGGCTGGAATCATTCCCTTGTATCCCAGGGGATCCCACACAGAGGGGTCCTCAGGAAGGGCAAGAAATCTTTGGAGAGCCACAGACACTCACCTGCACGTGCCCACAGGCTTTGGCAGCACCACTCCTGCCGTGTACACAGCCTGGAAGATCCCCTCCAGGTGCACTCGCCGTGTGATCTCGCGGATCAGCACCGGAGCCACCCGCTTGGAGCGCAGCTTTTTGTGGACACACAGGAAATTTATCTCCACCATCTTCTTTTCTCTTGGGGAGGAAACAATGCAGAGCATGAGAACTGACCTAGGAGGATCAGAACAATGCCCTGGGAGATTTACCTCCAGCCCCTTTGAAGGAAAAAGGAACCAATGCCTTGGGAAGGGCCAAGGGCTGAGTTTGGAGAACTCTCCCATAAGCTTTCGCAGGGAAAATGATCTGCATCTGTGGAGGTTTAGGCTGGATATTAGGACAAGGTTTTTCCCCCAGTGGTGTTTGGGCACTGAACAGCTCCCCAGGGCAGTGGGCACAGCCACAAGATGTCCTTGCACAGAACTTAAACATCCCCCACCTTCTCCTCCAAGCAGCAAAGCAGCTCCATGGCTGGGCTTGGGGGAGGCTGTGGGCTGGGGAGGTCACTCAGACTCCCTGAGTGCTCCCGGGGAGCCCCACACGCCAGCACAGGCAGGATGAGAAGCTCACTCACGTGTCATAGATGTGGATAGAGGCTGGAATCGCACTGATAAATCCAACCAGCTTCTTGCTGGACACAACTCGGACCCCACAGTGCCACTGAGGCAGCCAGCCCGGCGGGCGCAGTGCCCTGGGGGAGAGACATACCTCAGCAGTCACCTCCCACCCAGGACCCCAGTGCTCCTGCTCCCACCCTGCCCGGGATGCTCTGTGTCACAGCAGAGTGACAGTGATGTGACACGGGCTGCAAGGATCCAGGGCAATTCCTGCACTCCATGGCCAAGGGCAGCCCTCACCAGTGGTACAGGAGGGAATCCATACTCCTTAATTCATGAACACCCCAAGGAAACAGCAGCTCTGCTGCAACAGGACTCCAAGGGTCACTGCTGGCAGCATCACTTGGCAGCTGCCTTCATCCCACAGCTCCAGGGCACTGAGAAGTTCCTCAGCTCCTGGGATTGTCACAAACACTTGAGGGATCAAACCAAAAGGAAAGAAGTCCAGTTTTAGACTCTCATTTCTCAGAGAAGGCAGAGACAGGCAGGGCTGGGTGACAGCCCCTCTTGCAGTGTCCCTAGGACACTGCACATGGTGACAGATGGGGCAGGGACACGATGGGAAGAAGTGAGATGGGAAAAGCAAAGGCAGCTGCAGTGCTGTCACCAAGATGAGGCTTGTCAGCCTCCAAGCCCCTCTGCTCCGTGCTCCCGGTGCCACTCACCACAGCAGGAACTCAGGAGAGTAATCGAACCGGAACATGTTGTCGTCGTCCTCCACATAGTTCTCGTTGAGCAGTGTGTACAGCTCCTTCAGCTGCAGCAGGGGACAACAAGCAGGTGAAGGGACTTAGTGAGCCATCACCTGCCCCAGCTGCCCTGAGACAGGACCCTGAACACTCCTGGTGTGGCCACAGCACTGGGCCACACACACGTCCCTGCTCTGGAGCAGGGTGAGCAGCAGGACACAGCTGAGCTCTGGTGCCCTTGGGTCACCTTCCTAAGGAAAAACTGGCTTCAGGAGTCCTTACAGCTCCATGAAGAAACCAGGCCAAGCTGGCCAACATGGGATGAGTGAGGGAACTGCAGGGGGAAGTCAGACCCACCCAGCCCCAAGGAGATGGTGTGACACCAAGCTGGAGTCACCTGGAGTGGTGAAGGACGTGTTTCCACCCCCTGAACCATCTCCAACAGTCCAGGCATGGAACTACCAACCCAGACACCCTCCCAACAGGCTGAGCTGCCTGCACTCACCACGCCTCTGTCCCCCAGGTCCAGAGCATCCCAGGTGAAGCCCTGGGGCAGGGTGTATGGCTCCTGACGGATATTGTCTTTGTCTGGCTCCACCGGGCCATGGGTGTTCACCACTTCTCCTGTGAAAGAGCAGGGAGCCATGAAGATGTGCTCCATGACAAACTGGTGATCAACAGGCTTCACATCTCCCACCTCAGCTCCCTGATTTCACCCACCCAGTTTAGGACACAACACAGGACAGGGAATCAGAACTCCTCCCAGGACAACAGTGGTGCTGAACAGGTGACCAAACAGCCACATCCTCCAGCTCCACATGGGATGCCTTCCTCATCCCCACAATCCTAGCCACAGGCAGCACTTTCCTGTGAGCCACTCCACAGGGTAGTGGCTCTCTCCTGCCAGCTCTGGCCACTGCCACTTGGCAAGAGTCAGGGTGTCCTGCCCACTGTGCCTAGAGAAGAGCTGCAGTGAACAACACGACTTTTGTTGTGCAACCAGTGCCTCCTAAAGCCCTCACTCAGCCAGGAGACATCAGCTCAAGCTCCAGCTTTTTCAGAGATGTCAGCACAGCAGCACCACTTCAGTGCTGCCAGGAGGAGTGAGTTGTGCTAATTAGGAATTCAATTAAAAAGGGATTGAAAAGGTTTCCAGGCAATGGACAGGTGATGAAAGCCCAGAGAACTGTCCCCATCACACCCACCCTGGGCAGCTGCCAGAAACACTCACCCCTGGCTGCCCTCTGTGTTTTGAGCAGGTGCTGAACTGCTCTGAAATCCAGTCCCAGAAATCTCACAGGACTTCTGTTATGGGAGTACCACGGGGGACACTGGGGCATGGTGAGGGGCTGGCAGACAGGGCACAGCTCCAACGAGGTGCATGGAGGAGTGAGCTGCTTTGTGCCACCCCAGAAGACACCTTCCAGCCTTCCTTCAGAGTTTTCCCAACCAGAAATTATGTTTTTTCATATCCAGGATCTTTGGGAAAAAGGGCAAATGCAAGACCAGACTTTGCTGCCTCACATGACCCTGTGCCATATCACTGTCTCCTTCCCAGCACAAAGCTGAGACCATCACTCCCAGAAAGGCTTCTCTGAGACCCAAAAATGCCTCAGAGTGGTGCTGACAATGTGGAAAGGGGATTCCCACGGAAAGGGAATCAAATCTGGCACCTGCAGCACATGGGGGTTGACACAACCCCCTGAAGGGAATCACTGAGGATTAGCCAATTTAAAGCCACAAGTTTTGAGTACATCCAGAACTATGGGTTTAGACTCGTTCTCTCGTTCTCCTGAGCTCTGGCGGATGCAGATGAGGAGAGACTAAGTGCAGCACTCCCTGGGAGTGTGGCAGGTTTGCTCCAATTAGCCTGGGAAGGAACATCTCCCAGCCAGGCAGCTCTGCATGCTGTGCCCCTGCTCCTGCCACGCTGTGGAGCACCTGAGTGCTGACAGCACCTCACTGCCACAGGCTGTCAGCAAGAGGAACAGGAGCGAGGGCTGCAGCTGGGAAGCACTGCTGTAGGTCTGCTCCCCTGAGCAGCTCCTAGCACCATCCAGCCCTGCCTCACCCCGAGGTACCTCACACAACAAGGGCCCCTGGCTGGGAAGCTTCAACCCCCACAAAGGGGAGAACTGGACAACTCCCAGTCCACGGGATGTGGCACCACCCATGGCATAAAATTTGGGCACAGAGGGCTGGGCTTAAGGGCTGTCTGAAGTGGGTCTCACCCCTCTGCACCTGCAGAACCTGCACAGCTCTCTGGACACCCTCAGCTGCTCAGTCTGTGATGCTGAATGGTGCAGAACTGCTGCTGATGCCCTTGAAGCCCAGGCCAGCCTGGGATTTGCTTGGTGGCCAAGACCAGCTTCTCCAGGCTTCTTTGAGGCCTTCTTGGAGCAGCCTGGGCACCACTAAAGCTTCCCACAGAACACGAGGGGCTGCACATACCTAGCTTGGGCACTGGCTGTGTGTCCCAGAACTGGTAGCTCCTCTTGCTGGCTTCCTCCATGGTCTTGGCAGGGCCCTGACCCACAGAGAACAGCTCGATGGCTTTTTGAATCTCCTGGATCCTCTCAGCAGGTAGAGAGTTCACCTAAGGGCAGAAAAGGAGGAGGGAAAGACAAAACGAGTCAGCTGAAGCACCAGGCCTGGATTTTGGCTCCTCCTCGGGGGAATGTGGAGCTGACCCTGCCCTGGGGGCTGTCAGGAAGGGAGAGCAGGTGGCAGAGCCCCTCACCAGCCTCCACCCTCCTGGAGCCCTCTACGAGACGAACCCTTCCACAACACCTGCCACACACCTACACCTGGTTTCCAGGCACTCCTGGCACAAAAGGGATGGATGAGCAGCCTGAAATCGCTTTGAGCTTCAGTTCAAAGGGTGCAAGCCCCCTGCTCACACCCTGCAGGGACACCCTGGGGCACCTCAGGCCTCCTGCAGTGGCTTTTTTCTCTCACTGTTCAGCCGCCTCCATCCAAGCTGCATCTCTAGCCACAAAGTGCAGCTTCCAGAGGAGTCCCTGGGCACCACCGACTGGGACAAGGCAGAGGGTGAGTCAAGATGAAAGACACTTTCCTCCTCCTCCTCCTCAGGGTGGCTCTGCACTGAATTCCCAACCTCAGCTCCTCCCTGTTCCCTGGAGAATTTGGTTGGAAAAAGAAAAGCTCCAATTTAAAGCTCTGCACAGTCAGATGGACAAAATATCTGGATGGGAACTGTGCATCAGACAGAAAACAGCCTCTGTTAGGTGTGTCCCCTGCCACAGGACCAGAGGGGACAAGTGGGGACAAGGTGCCACCTCGGCAGGGACAAACTCTGCATGTCCACACTCCTTCCTGAGCCCCCAACTGCCAGCAAGGAGCAGGCAGAGGCCAGGGGGACAGGACAGCCCCTGCTCTCCCTGGCTGCTGCTCCTGTGATAGGGAAGCACAAATGCAGCCCACGAGCTGTCACCCTGTGCTGGCTGTGGGCAGGACAGGGAGCTGGCAGGTGGCAGCTCCTGCCTGTGCAGCTGGTGGCTGCGAAGAGGAACGCGGAGGCGCCAGCCAGACCCTGGCAATGGCTGGGACATGTACCCTGGAGCCCTCTGCAAACACCTCCTGCAGCAACAGCAGTTCCCACACACAGAGCCAGGCTGGCCCACGAGCTGTCACCCTGTGCTGGCTGTGGGCAGGACAGGGAGCTGGCAGGTGGCAGCTCCTGCCTGTGCAGCTGGTGGCTGCGAAGAGGAACGCGGAGGCGCCAGCCAGACCCTGGCAATGGCTGGGACATGTACCCTGGAGCCCTCTGCAAACACCTCCTGCAGCAACAGCAGTTCCCACACACAGAGCCAGGCTGGGAAATCACTCTCGAGGGGCTGG
>NW_008664688.1:3379-5915 GCF_000695815.1 Acanthisitta chloris | reverse complement strand
ACTGGGGAGGTTCGGGATGGAGCTGGCTGCTGTGCAGGGCTGCAATTCCAGGAAGGGGCTGTCACCTTCACTGGCTGGTCCTGAGCCTGGTCAGGCTGGTCTCCTCCTTTCTCTTTCTTCCTTTTGGGTTTCTTTTTCTTCTTTTTGGCTCCACTGTCATTTGCTGGACTCAAGCCCCTGAGGAACAAAGGAAACATCATTGGAGCTTTGGGGTTTACTTCTGGGAGAACATTTACTGGGTTTCTGAAGGTCTCTAAAGAAAACTCAGGCTCCCTGCTGAGCCTAGGGCTCCAGGAAGGGGAATACTCCATGCACACAGGGTGCAGCCAAACTCCCACTCCCCAGTAGAGAATTCCCTGGGAGCTCCCCAAAAGGGACCAGAGCCAACACCTCCCACCCCACAGGTTTGCTCAGTGGTGAGGACTGTCCCTGCACCACAGGTGACCACACCTCTGCTGTCACATCACCCACACATGCCCAAATCCACCCCATGGAGTGGTGGAATTCCCAGCTTGAGCTTCTTCCTCCTCTCTGAGCCCAAGGATGGATGTGAGAGCAACACTGGTCCAGCCCTGCGGATAAGACCCTGCAGCAGGTCCAGACACCACAGTGGCCAAGGACACTGCCCTGAATGTCACCTCAGCTGCTCTAGGGAGACAAGTGCTAGTGGGAAATGATCATATTGTTATGTTGGAGCTGGAAAATTGAGACCAAACACCTGGGAGTGCAGGGTGGGAAGTGCCTGCACGAGGGCACTGCTCCTCCTTCCAGGGATGCAGAGCAGCCCTGGACATCCAGATGATGATCACCATGAAACAGTCACAGGTGTGAAAGCTCACACTGAGCCTGGCCTTGCTGATGGGCCAGTCCAGCACCATCCTGATGCCAAAACATGGGGGCAGTGCCTGCTCCTGGCATAGCACACGGAATCTCAGGATGATGATCTCATGATGCTGCATGAGATGCCCCAAGCTGGGACAGAGCCTCTCTGCCAATAGTCCCCGAAACAAGGTTACAGCCTCCAAGAGGGTCAAGGCTCAGGGGGAAATTCCACCCCAGAGTGGCTGGAGCGGATCCAAGTGGAAGGATGAGAGGGGAAGGACTGGGACAGCAGGCCAGGGGAGCTTTGCCAGCTGCTGACACACACGAGGGTCTTCTGCAAAGTGAGCTGGGGATGGTGTGTGCCAGCACATGGCTCAGCTCTGTCAGTGCTGCCAAGAGGGTTCTGCAGCGCAACTGCAGCATCTTCCCCAGTCTGTGCTCACTGAGGATGATAACCTGTGCCTGGCTCAGCAGAGTGAGGAAAACCATAGAAAATCCCGTTGGGAGCTGCTCTTTGCATCAAGCAGCACAGCCCCATAGCCCACAGCTGGTGGGCACTGTCACCCACCAGAGTGGGTCTGGCTGGAGACAGCACTGGGTCTGTCCCTCCTGCTCCAGGGACCCCCCAGCAGCCTGGACACTGTGGGACATGTCCCTGCCCTCCTGTGCCCACAGACCTTGACCTCTGCTTTCCCAAATCTCAGCTTGGGATCCAAGCCAGGGCATTTCTTCCTCAAGTCTAAAGCTAAGCTATTAGAGAGCATCCAAAGGATGTGGTCACAGCCCCAAGGCTGGCAGAGCTCAGGGAGCGTTTGGCCAGTGCGCTCAGGCACAGGGTGAATTGTTGGGGTGTCCTGGGCAGGGCAGGAGTTGGACTGATGATCCTTGGGGGTCCCTTCCAGCTCTGAATATTCTGTGATTCTGACTCTACAACACAGAGGTGTCTCCTTTCTTGCACCCCAAAACAACTGTTGCTTTCACAGCAGAGCCAACCCCAGCTCTGAGCTGCCCAGAGACACCAGCCAGGCTGGAACCCCCCCAAGCACCACTTGCTCCCAGAGCAGCTTAAGGTCTTTACCAAACACAAGATAGTGGTGAAAAGGGTGGAGCAGGGAAAAGAACGAAGAAACATGCTGGGAAATATGTTGGAGCAGCATCCAACTATTTATTTCAGCAAGGTCAGAACAAGGAGGAGCTGGGAGGGGAAGACAGTGCAAGAAATGCCAAGTGGAAGGTGTCCCTGCCCATGGCAGGGGCTTGGAATGAGATACCTTCACAGCCCCTTCCAACCCAACCCATTCTGTGAATGGTTGGGCAAGTGGGTTAGGAAACCAGGGAAAAGTGGCTGGAGAGATGTGGTTTTGAGGGATGACTTAGGAGGGAAGCGTGAGGAGATGCCTGTGGATGTGGCACAGACCCAGTGATGGGCTGCTCCACCCTGCAGGGCACAGAGCTGCTGGGCTGGGGAGGCTCTGCCTCTGGGTAAAACCTGACCAGCAGCAGAGACTCTGCAGGCAGCACATGCTGGGGAAAAGGAATCCCATCCATCCACAATGCCCTGTGTGCAACACTGGGAGACAGGAAGCATTACTGCTGTGGGGAACAGGGCTGAGCTGCTCCACAGAATGGGGTGCTAAGAAGCTTCCCCTCTTCTCCTCAGCTACATGAAGCACTTGCAGAGGAGCAGAGAGAAGCAGCTGTGAAGCCACAGCTC
>NW_008664688.1:0-3311 GCF_000695815.1 Acanthisitta chloris | reverse complement strand
AATCTCACAATCTCACTTTCCCTCCCAGCCCCGGGAAAGGGCTGAGCCTCCACCCAGGAGACAACAGCAGCAACCACAGGCCAGTGCTGACACTGCTATTGATTTCAGTGACAAATGCCTGGCGGCTCTTCACCTCCCCGGGGAGAGGCACGGCCAGAGCTGGCACATCCCAGCCACAGGTCCAGTGCCCAGCCAAACCCCTGTGGAGCTGCAACAAACACATCCAAACCACTTCCTACCGACCTTAACACCCCAAACCGACAGCACAGGGGAATTCCGGAGCACATCCCAGGGCTCATGCTGGAATTTGCCCCTTCCAAAGGAGACAGACATATTTTCCCTGCTCAGCAACACGTTGGGATACTGCAGGTGTCAGATGTGACAAACAAAGTGCTCCTAGTCCCTGTGTATTCCACTGGTGTCGCTTTGCTTCATAAATCAGAGCTGCCAACTCCCAGCTTGGTGCTAATGAGTTCAGCCCAACCACGCTGGACTCCCAGGGAAAGTGCTGAGAAAAGTCCTCCCTGATTTATGAGCAAAGCTGTCGTGACCTGGAAGAAATCAGGGTGGCAGAAGGTGGGATGAGGCTTTGCATTCCCAGGTGCTGTAGTGCAGGGAAGAGCCCTGCTCCAGCCAGGAGATGAAAATCAGCCTGGGAGAGGAGTCATCAGCATGAAGGAAAAAATGCTGAAAAACCCAAAGGTCCAACTCATTACACCCAGAGAAGCAACAATTACAGGTAATTTCTACTTTACCTCTACTTAGGAAAGCAAAGATCTTCCTCTCTATCCGGGGTAGCTGCAGCTCCTCAGACAGTCCCCAAATTAATGGCAGTGTCCCACCGGTCCCTGGGACAAGCCACCACCATCCAAAACCCTGAGCTGCTGCAGCTGACCTGACCCATGGAGCTGAGAGGGCTGAAGGCACTGTCACCCCCAGGGATGCTCCTGCCTGACTGCCCACAGCCCTCTCAGCTGCACTTAAGGCTTCTCCCTCCTTCTTTCCCTTCCCATATCCCCCTTCCATCCCTTTCCATCTCTCCTCTGAGAGATAAGGCAGGTGGAGAAGGGTTTGTTGTCTTCCCAAGGGATCACAAGGGTCTGTCTCCTGACTGAGGCAAATCACCATCATCATGGTCATTACCTAGCACTCCAATCCCACCTTTCCCACTACCCAACACCTCCTGGAGTTGGAGGGAGAAGAGCCAGCATACACCACAGCCCAGAAAACAACACCCAGAACCTGAGTGATCTTCCAATCGGATTTTTGGAAGCACCTGAACATTCCAGCTGGGCTTGTCTGAGGTGAGAGCTGCTCACAGTGACTGTCCTCCAGCAGCTCAGCCCCTCTGCAGGCTGGCAAATGCCACACACTCTGTCACCTGGATTCTCCCACTGTATTCCCACATCTGAGGGCTTTGTTTGTGCAAGGTGAGGGAGGAAAGCACAAGGAGGGACAGCTCCAGCTCCCTGCAGCTCCCTCAGCCTGGTGGGAGGTGCAAGGTGTCAGATGAGGAAGAGTAGATCCCTACTCCGTATTTAGGTGCTGGAAAATCCTTCTGCCAAACCCAGGGCTAATCAGGCAGAGTGCTTAGGCTGTAATCCCATTAGGGGCAGGGAGGGAGGCTCTCCAGATGGCAGAGCTCAGCTCCTGGAGCACGGTGTGCCCTGAGTGTGCTCCACACAACACCTACAATTACATTCCACATGCTGGAGCACAACGGCTGTCCTAGGAACACGTTCCTGTGGTGTAAGTGCAGGCAGGGACTGCCAAACTGGCAGCTGCCCCTCAGGAAAAGGCCCTTTGCCCCCTCACACCCCATCCAGCCACAGCCCAGGTGTGCTGAGGGCATTCCCCAACTCTTCCCACCTGGAACTGCTTCCCTGGGTGGTTTTGCCAACAATGGACCTGCTGCACAGGGCTAGGACACTCCAATCCTTGCTGTCACCGCTGCCCTCACTGCCTCTGAGGTGACAAATCCCACCAGGATGAGCCCATCCCGGTATCCCTGCCTTTCCAGACCCAGGGAATAAACCCTCCACACACACCAGGGACACAGCAGAGCTCTCTCCACACAAATGAAAACCTGTCAAACACCACAGTGGGATCATTTTCCTTTGGCCATAGCAGCGAGCAGTGCAGCCATTTCCTAGTACCAACATGGGACTGAGGCTGAGGAAACTCAATTCCTCTTTTCTGTCCTTAAAAGGAAAGGAAGTATTGCTTTCACTAAGGAATATTTTGGTGTTTCAAACCTCAGTGCCAAGATCCAGTGACTCTCAGCAGGGATGGACTCCAAGTGTTGCCCTGCAAACCTCAGCAGCTCGAGGCCCTTCCCCTGCCCTGTTTTTTGGGGACAGTGTCACTGGGGTGACCTGAAACACTCCCACACCCCAGATCAAATCTGCACTGAGAAGGAAAACATCACTTTCCTACCCCACACTCTCCTAGGTGTGTCCCCACGAGCGTTTGGGGGAAAAGAGATTTGCCACAGAGTCCCAAGTCCTCCCTGCCTTCTGCTCCTTATGACTGTGCCCACCAGCTATGCTTTTAATGCTGATTCCCAAGCAATCCAAGCTAATTCCTACTGGACACTGCCCAGTTGGCTTCTTGCACCTGCCCCAGTCAGGGCAGGTAACTTCATTCCAACTCCTTGGATACAGGGAGGGCTCCAGAACACACCTTTTCCTGGCAAAGGGCTAGGCAATAGCAGTGATTAAGCACTGTGTCTCCTCACTGCTTGGCTCTGGCTGCCACAAACCTAATCATGTCAGAGGGAAAGAAAATCAAAACCTCCCCCAGCACAGCTAAAGTGATTACACTGAGACACTGTGCCACCCCAGGGAGGCAAATAAAATACAAATGGGCATCTGTGCTGTCATAAAAACAGCCTCTGTGATATTTCTTGTGTGACCTTTGATTCACTCTGGTTGCTGGACACATGGGATTGCCTAGGGAAAGCTGCTGAGGAGCAGGAAGGGCTCCCCAGGCCGACAGCCTCCACACCACAGGGCTGGGGAAGGGGCTGTTGGGGCTCCAGGTGAGCAAGAGGGGCCCAGTGAGGCTCAGGTGTGCCAAGCACAAGGTGCAAAACCTCTGCAAACCTCTGGAATGCCAGACATGCCCTGCTGCAGGCAGAGCCAGCAGGTTTGGGGAGGAAGCCTCTCCTGCAGAGCTCAGGCACGGCAAGGCCTTACTAATTACAGCATTGAGTAACGTGGGAGCCACGCTAGGCATTTCAGCTCTTCCCTACCCAGATAAGAGCCATGTGCTCATTCCCAGCCTCGCTGCTGTTATTCCACCATTCCACG
>NW_008664687.1:11990-12199 GCF_000695815.1 Acanthisitta chloris | reverse complement strand
CGGGGCACAGCAATCAGCCTCAGCCCCAGCTGTCACACTTGGTGCTGGGCCACCAGCGCAGTGATGAGCAGAGGGACAGAGGCGCTTGTTTGCTTTGGATGGCTGCGGAGGGTTGTGTCAGAGGGGATGGGTTGTGACACAGGGGACTGTCCTGTTTTGCCTCGCAGCGTTCAGCAGCGGCGGGGGGGGGGATCCCGCCCCCCCCCTTT
>NW_008664687.1:2220-11978 GCF_000695815.1 Acanthisitta chloris | reverse complement strand
CGGATGTGATTTTTTTTTGATCTATTATTATTTTTAAGAAGTCCCAGCCCGCCAGCGGGGTGACAGAGGTCGTGGGTTTGGCTGAGTGAGGCTGGGAGTTGCAGAGTTAAAGCTCAAACTTGTTTCTTGGCTTGCAAGGGCCTTTCTGGTGCTCAGTGCGTGTGATGCCTCATACATGCAATTTGATAAACGCTGGTGCTGGGACCAGGATACAGGCACCAGCTGGATGTTAACTCCTGCTGTGCTGGATGCTTCTGGTTTTCTCCAGGACGTGGGAAGCTGGGAGGGGGATTTAATTTCTCTGGGGGTGCATGCTGCCATCTATTCAATTGAGCCATACCCTCAGGCCCCACAGCTTGTCCTCCCCTTGCACGGACACATGACATGCATCCTGCACAGAGGTGTGTCCCTTGGGCCAAATTGCTTGTGGCTGTGCTGAGATCAGTCCATCCCCAGGGTTTGTTGTTGGGATGAAGCAGAGGTTGGGCTGGTACTTAGGTCTGGGCTGGGGCTCAGAGGTGACACATGGCAGCAGCTTGGTTGGAGGCTGGCAGCGGGGCTGGCTGGGGCACAGCTGCCACATTCCCAGGCACAAACAGAGCGATGCACAGAAGCCCCAACATGGGACTCACCATGGTCCCAGGCTCCATGGCATCAAAGCAGCCAGGGAGGGATTCAGGTACAGTCAGTGCCTGTTCCCAGGCTCTGTGGCTGGTGGTTTCTGGGTGAAAGTCCCCCAACAAAGGAGGAAGATGCTCTTAGCAGGTTCGTTCCCTGATGGTTTTCATCTTGAAGTCGCCTTTTGTGACAGTACAGTGTGCCTGGACTCAGTCTTTGCATCCTGTGCTCTCACAAGGTGCAAGGGAAGACCAGGGGGACTGTTGACCTAACAATGGCATCACGTGAGCAGGCAGGAGCCAGCCAGGCCGGCAGTGTCCCGCGGACTGGAGGCAGCTCCGGCTCCACCAGACATCACAGGAAGGACCAGCCACACATCAGGAATAATTGCAGGCAGTGAGGTGTTATTCACCAGAAAGCCTGGTTGATCCTCTCCCAGGTCACCTCTGAGAGTCTGGAGTGGAGGGACCAGAGTGCCGATGCATCCATCCCTGGCCTGTGGTTCTGATTCCCACCTCCAGTTGCAGGACATGGGGTGTCCAGACACCTCTGCAGAGACCATAAGGACACAGGGTACTGACTGTCTTCTTCCTCCTCCCTGCTGGGTTGCCTCTGTGCTGGTAGAAGCCCTGTGCTCAGGTGGCACCATCTGGCCAGGATTGCCAGCCTTTGGCATGATGCCTGACCTGGGAAGCTGCTTTGCTCATGAGCCTGTGATCAGCACTAATCCAGTGGCATGCCTCTTCCCAGCCTGGGACATCACCTGGGCTTCCCTGCTGGTGAGCTGCCACTTACCTGCCCGGGCTCTCCCTCCCCATCCGTAACAGGGCTACATGCTCCAGCCCCCTGAACTGCCTTGTCATCCCTTTTGAAATCATCACTGGGGCATAGGAGGATGGGAAGAGCCTTTGCTTCATGGTAGGGACCGAGAACAGCTGTCCCAAGTTCTCCCGGACGTCCTAACACATCCTGCAGCCGTCCCAAAGGGAAAGGAGTACTGCTCGTCCTCGTGGCTGCACAGTGGCTGGCTGAGACGTGGCTGTGGGACGTATTTTATTCCAGAGGCAGTCAGCACAGTGCCTTTTTTTCCCCTTGGAAAGAAAAACAGGCTCTCATAGGTCATCCCCTGGCCTAGAAGCTGTTCAGACAGGTGCTAGTGACCATATTGTTCCTGTGGAGTTTGGCTTGCACAGAGGATGTTTCCCATCCTGTGTGGATAATGCTGCCCTTGTGTGACCGCATCTGGTGTTAAACCCTTCTCCTTTCTCCCTCCTCTAACCACAGGTCTCCTTGAGCATGGGCGGAACTGGTCAGCCATTGCCAGGATGGTGGGCTCCAAGACCGTGTCACAGTGCAAAAACTTCTACTTCAACTACAAGAAGAGGCAGAACCTGGACGAGATCCTACAGCAGCACAAACTGAAAATGGTGAGAGCCCCATCCCAGCTCACGCTGGGCACTGTGGATATTTCCTAGCAAGTGCTTGGATGCTTCTCACAACACAGGGGGTCTGTATCATCTTGAGTGAAAGCTGTGGGGTCTGAGGAGAGGCACAGGGAAGGGTTGTCCACCCATCTGTCCCTGGGAGGTCTGGATGAGGCAGAGCTGCTGCGTGGGAGATGCCTGGGTGTCTGGAGTGTGGCTGGTACGCAGAGAGATAAGGAGCAGGAGGAGGAATGGGGCTGTGCTGTGTCGGCCAGAACCCAAGCTCAGTCCTGGCTGCACAAATACTTTGACTCTGATGAGGTTGTGTGGTTCCCTCTCCCCTGGTGAGCAGAGAGCCTGGCTGGGCCACATGGCTCTGTGCCTTGCAGGTTACCTGGTAAATTGCTGGTTTTCCCCAAAGAATTTCAGGGATCTGGGACAATGTGAGGAAAGGCTGGTCAGGACACGGGTATTGGTTGTCTTCAGGGCTGTGAGAAGATGCACACATCTCTCCATGCCTCGGTTTCCCCATCAGAAGGGGCTAATGCTGCTTCTTTTCTGGCATGTTGTGCAGGGTGTGAATGAAGTGGGGCTCGTTTGGTGTTCTGGAGATAGGACAGACTGCTAAGAACCACTAAAGATTATAATTATTTCATTTGTAGAGTATCCTGGGGTTCCCAGTTTCTGGGTAATAGAATTCACATGGCTAAACCCCCAAGGGGTGCTTTGAAAATGCAAAGGACAATGTTCAATGCAGGAATCTCTCCAAGCAAGCTATTACAGCGAGAGTAAAAAGAAAGACAGGAAAACATTCAATGACTCACCCAGGAATTTAATATCCTAGTCAGTCTATAGGAATGAGAGAAAGAGAAGACATCGGCGATTCTTTTTTATGAATTCTCAATGCACAGAGACAATCCTGTGTTCCCATGTTTCACCAAATTGTTTTTAGAAACAAAGCAAACAAACTATATAAAAGACCCCCAGACCCATATAAAGACTGGAATGAAATGAGCATCAAGCCCTCTGAATATAAAAAGTTACATTAGAAAGATATCATTGTTCATTACTGGGGAGAATCTGAAATAAGATCATACAGCTTTGCTGGCAGTGGAGCCGGTGTGTATTAATTTACTCTGCTCCCTAATGTTGCAGAAATTACATCACGGAAGTGTTTTTCTGCAGAACCACATTTTTCCTGCATCCGTCCCTCCAAGGCAGCCGCTAGACTTCTCCAGTCTAATTGCTCACTCTCACTTGCAGTTTATATCAGCATCATCATTTTATTTTTCGAGCATTGGAGGCTGTGGGATTCGGTCGTGGAGAAGAACAATGAATGTTCAGCTGTTATTTATTGTGCTCTATTGTTTTGTGGCAACAGCAGATGCCAGAAAGCTGAATAAAATAAAAGAACAACTGAGATTAAATTGCCATAGACCTTCCTTCCTGACTCCTAAATATATTCCCGAGCAAACCAAACCTCCAAATCTCATCCTATACCCAGTATCAGCCGTGACCTCCGTGGAGGAAGCACATGGCAAGGCAGCTTGGCATCGTGTAGTTTTGCCATGACATCCACAGATTATTCCCTCCCTCACCACCACCAGCTATGGCTGATCGTGTATGGGGAAACGCAGTGGCTCTGCTTTTCCTCCTCTTGCTTAATGAGAGTAAACTTAATTAGCAGATCTCGTTTGTTTCCCCGATGGGGCTCATAAATATTGTAGCCTCCTCTTCCAGGTAGGTGTGACACTAGGTTTCAGCAGTGTGCAGGTGACTCGGAGGAGCTGTGGGGCTGAACCTGCAGCAGTGACCAGTGTGGAATGGGAAGCAAATACCCAAGGCTTGGGATGTTCCAGCCTCACCATGGGACAGGCAGCCTGTTACTGTTGGGGCAGGGTCAGGCCACCTTGAGGCTTCTCTTTATCTGCCCTGCTGTGTGTTTTGGCTTGGCTTTGCTGCCACGCGGCTCGGATGTGTCCCAGGCATCAGCGTCACTTAGCCTTGACCTTCTGCACACTGCGCTGGCTAATCTCAGCATTCAAGGAAAGCAGGGCATTGGGATACAGGGTGTCCTCGGAGCTGCTCTTTCTCTTAGTGACTGGAGATTAGGCACTGTCTTCACCACGACCTCTCTGCGGTGTGATTGTCTCTTCAGGCTAGTGACTGTTTGGGTTTGTTTTGGCTTGTGCAGGGAAGAGGGGCAAGTTAACCCTGGGCTGGGGCTGGTCCTGCTTGGAGGGTCAATCATTTGGACCCCTCTGAGCAACACTGCTGGCTTCACACAGCAAAGCTGCTTCAGGAGGACAGCCTAGTGCCAACTGCTCCCATGGCAGAGCTTTCTCTGCGGTTAGACCTAGTCCTGGTGTGGTCTCAAATATGCATGGTTGTGTGACACCAGCCTGGGGCTGCTGGTCCTGCTCTTAGGACAGACTGAGGCTGATGGGAGGTTCCCATCATGATGGCTCCGTGTTGGTAGCAGGGTTTGGAAGCTGTTTGGGCTGTTGCTGCCATGTTGGGTAGTGAGTGCAGAATTTGACAGGATGGCCAGGAAAGACATCATGGAGGAGGAAGCATAGAGTGACCACTCATGCAAGGTTCATGCACAGCACATCTCCTCAGTGGTCTTGGCGAGGCAGAATGCTTGAGGTGCACCAAGTCCTGGATGCTCCTGAAGAAATACCTGGTGGCAGGTAGAGAGACACAAAAACGAGCATCAGAGTGCCCATAGCAAATGGTCCTGGCACCTTCCCATGGTCTCGCTGGCAGTCTCTTAGATTAAAAGTATGTTGTGACAATGGGAGATGCCTGGTCCACGCATGGCTCTCAGAAAACCTTCCGTGTCCACTGCAGTTGTGGTTAGGATCCCACGGGGGCCCTGGGACTACTTACGGAGACAGAGCAGGAAGCACTTTCCTGGACAGGGTACCGGGAGCAAGAGTGCACGAGTGGGCTGGGGCTGTCGTCATGATAAGAGGCAAAGTGGTGGCCTTGAACGATCTCTCAGTGTAGCCAGGATCTGCTGCCTGGATTTCTCATCATTTTCCCTAAATACCAGCAGCGGTGTTTGCCGAGAGAGGGACCCGTGGTGCCCCCGGGGCTCCGCTCTGCGGGCAGCTGCCAGCCCCGGGCTCTGGCCAAGTAGGGTGCTGAGGCAGAGGCTGGTTCCCAGCTGATTCCCCAACGAGGAGCCTGCTCCTGCCCGCGGCTGAGTCACAGACCCGTGAGTAAGAGGCAGAGAAGTCTTTGCCATAGTAACGTCGGCGCTTTGTCACCGCATTAGCTTGATGGGGAACTGCTGCTCCACACAGAAACGTGCGGTTGCTGAATTGCTGCCGTGGCAGAGGCGCGAACGCCCCGGTGGGGTGAGGGCACCATGGAGCTTGGCCTTCCTCCTGCTGCCTCTCCATGCCTGCACAGAGCTGTTCTCAAGTGCCTTTTTTCCCCTCTCTCCTGCCCAGTTTGATAAAAATAGATTTTGAGCAAGCAGTGTTTCCAAGCAAAAAGCAGTTGTATTTGTTTGTTTTATCTGGAAGTTTTCTAAAGGATTGAAAAAGTTGGGGGTGGGGGAAGGGGGGGACCAGCTCTTCCCAGCACTGAGATCCAGCAGCAAAGTTAACGTTTCCACCACGGCTTTATCTTTTCATCCATGTAAATAAACGTCCTACACACGTCATTCATGTGGGGTTTGCAGGGAGAGCCGGAGATGATGGGCCTGTTCCTACTGGTAATATTTACTCAAGCAACAAGAGCAGGAAACAATAGCAAAGCCTAGACTTTTCCTTCAGGTCGGCGGAGGGAGCAGCTGTCCGCACCCTCGTGGCTGCGGCACGTGCCCCAGCGAGGGGAGACAGGGCTGTCTTGGGGCAGCACGGGATGCCGGGCAGCTCACCTTTGGGATGCTGTGCCACACAGAGCATCCCCACTGTCCACTGCTGACAGCTGCCCTGGCTTGGGAGTCAAAGTCCTTTGGCAGCACCTGCCAAATGGGATGTGGAAGCTGGTGCGTGAAAATGTTGGCTGAGCCGTATCTAGGGCATCAGCTTCGTTACCTGCAGATGGGCATCAGGTTGTGGGCACACATTTGTGTATCTAGAGGTAGTGCCTGGAAATGTGCAGGGCTAACACGTCACACGTGTGTAACGAGCAGACGTAGGACCCCCAGGCTCTTGGCAGCTCTGCACCAGTGACCTCTGTATGCTTGTCCCTTGTCCACGTATCTGTGCCATCCCTCCCTCAGAGCTCGCTGGAGCTCCATGTGGAGCCAGACTGCCCATTGCACAGTGGTCAGAATTTTTTGGCCATGTGACATCATGCTGCCAGGCTTCCAACAGGCAAGTCTGGTCCCAAGGGCTGATACTCAAGAGTTTACCCAGGGTGGGAGGTCTCTGGTAGTGTGAGCATCTCTCTTGACCCTTCGGGCAGGACTGGTGCTTTTTGCTCCCATGGGCTTCGCCTCTCACCATCCTCTTCCTCTTCCCCAGGAGAAAGAAAGGAACGCCAAGAGGAAGAAGAAAAAAGGTGCTGCTGTTCAAAACGAAGAAGCCGCTTTCCCTCCCGCAGCCGAGGACGAGGAGATGGAGGTGTCAGGGACGAGCGGCAACGAGGAGGAGATGGCAGAGGAGGCGGGAGGTGAGGCAGGTCGGGGGCTGTGGTGGGGGATGTGCTCAGCTCTCCTGGCTTTGCTGCACGGTCACAGCAGAGGCACCACACGTGCCCTCTCCGGGGCTGCAAATGTCAGCACTCACAAGGGGTCACGTCTCTCACCCCAAAGTCACGCTGAGGTGACGGCATCTCGCACCACGAGGCGCTCGTGGCATTTTGGATGCCTCTGGATTTCACGCTTCCGAGGAGTGCCCTGGATCACTGCCCTCCTCCCGTGTCTGTCTGGACAGATGGCTATTTTTGGGAGCCCTTTGGTTTCTGATTTCCATCAGCATTCTCAAAGTACACCCAGCTTCCCAGGGCCTCGTGTAAATCCCATTTCTTGGTGTTTTCCTCCAAAGGAGAGTCCCTGCATGCTCAGCAGGGTTAGACAGCAGCCACCATGGGCTCTCACAGAGCTTATCATGGGCTCGAGGAGGGATAACCCACCAAGATTTGTGTGTGTCCGTGTCCGTCCCATCTCAGGGCATTGCTGCTGCCACCCTGGGCAGTGCAGCTTCTTGAGGCTGGCACTGCCAGCAAAGGCAAGGGAAGCTGTGGTCTCTCACCAGTGAGGCTGATGTATCCTGGTGGGTCTTTTCCTCTTCCTTTCCCTTTTAAGGCAGCGTTTTCCTCCCTCCCAGCCGCACCAAAGAAAGGAAACAACTTGAAAGTGACAATTTTCAGCTATTTATCGCTTAGAAAGCGCGGCAGTTTGTAGTTTGGAGAAAATGTGCGTAATTTTCCAACAATAGCCCGTTTGACTTCTGTCAAAGTAATTTAATAACTTAACCAGCACTATGGCACCATGCTGGTTCCTGGCCTTAGC
Organism: Acanthisitta chloris; assembly: GCF_000695815.1. Lineage (NCBI taxonomy): Eukaryota > Metazoa > Chordata > Aves > Passeriformes > Acanthisittidae > Acanthisitta > Acanthisitta chloris. The sequence continues at coordinate 4,463 of NW_008664687.1, read as the reverse complement.
ACCCAGGCTAATGGGACTTGAAATGGGAAATCTTTTCAAATCGTCGTTGTAAGTGACTCATTACAAGGCAGATTCCAGGTAAATCTTTGTACGAGGTGATACGTGACTCACAGGAGCAAAATAAAATGTAGTTATTACTCTTTGTAAGAGTGCCTGAGAGGAATCAACATGATCTTGAGATTAGAGACAGATCTCTTGACATGCTCCTGAGCCTTATGCTCCGAGCATCGACTCTTGTTCTGCTGCTGAGGTGGGCTACAGAGCTGTGGAAAGGCATGAGCAGGGGGAATGAAGTGTCATGGGCATGTAAGTGCCAGGGTGGTGTTCTGCAGGAGATGTCCTCTGGCTCCAGGGTGACATTTGGGAATGCTCAGGCAATAGCTTGGAGTTAGGGATTGGCCATGTGGCCAGCCAGGGAATGGAAGGACTTGGCGTGGGGGTTACAGTGTAGGCTATGCATTCAGCATCTGGAGGAAACGCACTGGAGTCTAGAACTTGGTTGATCTTGGGATGAGCCACAACTGAATATCTTGGCATGGCATTCAGAGTAGTATCAAGTGGCAGTTGGGAAGAGGTTGGCCAAACACGTTGTGAACCTTGTCCCAGATGGGTGATGGGACATCTCGTTGTTTGACTGCAAGTGAATAAGGTTGGAGAAGGCTGAGATTCCTGATGAGTGTGGCACATTTTCACATCGAGGAAGGATGGATGGATGTGCTCCAGTGTACAGTTCGTAGGACACAATCCCTCTGTGCCTCTCATCTTGCTAGCATTTGAAAGCTGACTGTGTGTTGTGGAGAGAGCAAGTAAGGAGAAAGCCCTTGAGCCTGAGCGTGAGAGCTCTGTCTGATGGGGATGTGCTGGGATGGGACCGTGGAAATCTCCTGGTGCTCCTGGCCCTGGCTGTGTTTGTCCGGCAAAGGCTTGGAGGGAGCGATCCTCTCCCCAGCTGTAGAAACAATCTCTTGGCAGCACTTCCCTCTGAGCAGTGCATGGATGCTTGTGCTTCCAGCTCACGTCAAGCCGCTGGTGGCAGATTTGAGAATGATCCTTCCCATGTAATAATTAACCTGTCCTGCAGCACTGCCAGCACTCTGCTTTCGCCGACCCTGACCTCCTTTCCTCTGCCACCGGCAGCTTAAATAACAACAAACACATGTGGTGTTTTGGGATGATCCCAGCTGCCCCGGGGGTGGCAGAGCCAGGGACACAGGCGACGTAAGTCAGCAGGCAGAGTGTCAGCGAGGTGCCTGGTCCCAGGGCAGCAGAGCTGATCCTGAGCCATGGGTGAGAGAGGGAGCAGGTCTTGTGCTGCAAGTCCAGCCAGCAGCCAGGGTTGTCCCTTAAAATCCCAACTTCCCAGTCGCTCGGTCTCCAGGCTTTTGAGTGTGTGGTTTTGTGTATGGGTGGGGGTTAACAGTCATGCTGGGCAAGCAGAGAGGCTCCCAGAACATCCCTTTGCTTAGCGGGCTCTGGATCTGGGGATCCCAGTGCAGCTCTCCCAGCCCTGGGATCATCTCCCCCTCAGAGGAACGAGGGCGTTCTCTTCCCAAGGGAGGGGGTGGAGGCAGCGATATGGGAAGCAAGAATCTCGGGCTGATCCTTATTTTTATTTCTTCCCTTTTCTCAGCTGCAGTAAATAACAGCTCCGACACAGAGAGCATTCCCACACCGAGGCCCGAAGCCAAAGAAGGAGGCGAAAACGGGGCCAAGGCACCACCCGGGCCAGGAGGTGACGCTGGCGCGGAACCAGCAGTCAAGTGGGAAGAGGCTTCAACACCCCCCGACGCTCCCCCTGCTCCCCCTGCCAACCCTGCTCCTGCCACCAGCCCCGCGCCCGAGGCGGCTCCAGAGCCACCCGGCAGCGAGGAGAAGGTGCAGGAGGACCTGGTGGTGGACGTGGTGAAAACGGAGGAGCCGGAGGGCCAGGAGGTGACGCTGGCGCGGAACCAGCAGTCAAGTGGGAAGAGGCTTCAACACCCCCCGACGCTCCCCCTGCTCCCCCTGCCAACCCTGCTCCTGCCACCAGCCCCGCGCCCGAGGCGGCTCCAGAGCCACCCGGCAGCGAGGAGAAGGTGCAGGAGGACCTGGTGGTGGACGTGGTGAAAACGGAGGAGCCGGAGGAGAAGGTGAACGAGGAACCCGAGGGAGGAGAGGACCTGGTGGTGGACGTGGTGAAAACGGAGGAGCCGGAGGAGAAGGTGAACGAGGAACCCTGCAAGAGTGAGGTGAAAGGAGAGCGA
>NW_008664687.1:0-1840 GCF_000695815.1 Acanthisitta chloris | reverse complement strand
GAAAACGGAGGAGCCGGAGGAGAAGGTGAACGAGGAACCCTGCAAGAGTGAGGTGAAGAAGGAGGAGAGCGAAGAGAGCCAGGAGAAGGACAAGGGGAATGACAAGAAGGCGGAAAGTGGCGTCAGTGCCACGGGGACAGCAGGGACGGAGGGGACGCCCAAGGCCGAGAAGAAGGAGAGCCATAAGGGCAGTAAGGGCTCCGGGGTGAACCCTGACAGCGACTCCAGTGCGACCTGCAGCGCGGACGAGATGGACGAGCAGGATGCTGTGGACAAGAGCAGGTAGGAGCAGGGAGAGAGGGTGGCAAGTGGATGGCCCCAGGGCCAGGCGAGCGTCTCCGTTGCGTGCCGCAGTTCCCACGTGTGCCTTCATGAGCTTGTCCTTGGGAATATCACTGCTCAGGTGCTTCCCCAGGTAAAGGGACATCCTGGCTGTGTCCCCATGTGCCCTCAGGCCTTTGGCCATTGCTTCCAAAGGGTCTGTGACACAACAGGCAGTGTGACGTCCCAGCATAGGGGTGCTACTGGGACATGGCCATGGGCAGATGTTGGGTGCTGAGCCACTGTGTCTGTGGTGGCAGCTGCCCATCTGGGTGGTGCAATCGAGCGGGATGTGCCCTCAGGGACAGTGGAGTGCTGGTTTGCCAGCATCCGGAGTTGGGAATGGTTTCTGTCTGAGTTGGCACTGGCAGGAGAAAAGTCACGTCAGGGACATGTTCCCAGTGCAGAGAGGGGGCGAGTTGCTCCTTTGGCGGAGATGCTGCTTGGATCTGTAGGGGCAAATTATCTGTTCTGGCCGTAAAGGCATGAGAATGGTGTGGGCTGTGTGAGCTTTCCTGGGCCCATGCCAGTGGGCATGTGGGTCCTCACCTGAGCTGCTGTGGTCCTGAGCCCTCTACCCACCCCTGGGGCTGGCAGCCAAGGGCATCTCGGACCAGTGATGGATGACTCTTGGGACAGGGAGGAGAAACATTGGCCTCTTCCTTGGGGAAACGTCTTGCTCCCCTCCCAGCTTTTGCCATAGAACCCTTCCCACTCAAGAGCCTCACAAATGGAGAGATGTGTACAAATATGCATGTCTTTGCAGCACTGATTTTTCTGGTGGGTCCTGGGCAAGGTAGGACTCCTGCATCACTCCTTCCTTGCCTTGGAGCTGTACTGGGACTGGAGACTAGCATCCCACATTCAGCATCCTGCATCCAGTGTTCTGCATCCCACGTCCCTCCCATAGGCTTGCAGGGGGCAATTTGACAACAAGATGGGTACTGCCAGGTTGGGCAGTCTGTACACAGCACTGTGGACAGGGTTGTTCAAAAAGCAACCAAGCAAAGTGGCAGGATGAGATTGGAGGAAGCTGTTGTGCATCCCACCACTCCAAAGAGCCTTGGTGCTTCCCCTGTGAGCACTGCAGGGGCCGGTGGCTGAGTGCTGCTAGCATGGGAGCATCCTCCGTACTGCCCCAAGGGAGCAGCTGGAAGCAGCGCTGGTGATGCCGAGGGGTGGTGCAGATGCCGTTGGCCCCCACCCCATGGCAGAGCTGAGGCCTCTTGGCTGCAGTGCTCCTCTCTGGCGGTGGCCAGAGTCCAGCACCACCCCTCCCCACCCTCTCCTCCTTCCCAGGCGGGAGAAAACCTCCCAGCGAGGGAGAATGAGGCCAGCGGGGCTGTCCTCCTCCAGTTTAACATTAACCCAACCGAAAGCAGGACACCAGCGGCTTGTACTGACTTCCCAACAGCGAAGGAGCAAGTCGTCTTGGGAAGACTTTTCCATCCCGGCTCCTCGCTGAGTCAGCTCCTATCTCACTTGTCAAACAGTTACCAGCTTCCAGGAATATTAAACA
>NW_008664686.1:11187-15108 GCF_000695815.1 Acanthisitta chloris | reverse complement strand
GGGGGGCTCGGGATGCAGACAGCTACCCAAGCAAGTCAAAGACAAGGCTGTACCCTACATTCCCTGTTGTTCAGGCTGCAAAACTAACGCGGCCTCACAGTGAGGATGAAGTAAACGCAGAACATGCCGTGAAAACTCAAACGAGCGAACAGGACAGGAGACCGCGGCGGCTCCCGAAGCACAATTTGCCCAGGGCTCGGTGGCTCAGGTTGGATTCACAGACTAATAATTTGCCTCTCCCTCCACGTGAAGGATAACTCATTGCATGGCATTAGCTCCTGTATTAAAAGCAGACACTGAGCCAAGGCCCACCAACAGACCATTTAATGATCCTGCATTTCAGAACGTCTTTATTGCCCCGTTTCAATACTTGAAGTATAAAAATGTACCTAGAAAGTGTAACTTCTGACCAAAAGCTCAGACCCTGCCCTTGTCCTTCCCTCCCTCAACCCCTTCACTATCCCCTCAAAGGAAAATGAGGTACACCTGGGGCTCAGCTACTGCACAGGAAAGGAAATATTTACAGCCATCACAAACCGTGTCAGAACACAACATTTTGTTGAAACAGAATCTATCCTTTATGCAAAATAAAATACAGGTGAGTGGCATCCTATTCTCTGTGCCATGATGCCATCATCAGCTTTGCAGAATTGTCATTGTCATTACTTTTTTTTTTCCTGCTTTTCAACTCAAAACTGCCTTGTCCTCCCTCGAGCTGTGGGGTGCCTGGGCAGGCGCTGTGCCCCTCAGAGGGACACACAGGTCTCTCTGTGCTCACCCACAGCCAGGGCACCATGGTTCTGCCCCTGAGCCTGGATGAGCTGCAGCTCCCAAGGGACTTGGCTGTGCCCTCGGACCCTGTCCTGTCCCCACCTGTGAGCCCTGGCTGGAGAGCGGATGACCCAGCCCACGGGTGGCCCCAGCCCTCGAGCACTCTGAGCTGGGCTGACCACACCATCCCATCACTCTCCTCCAAGACCTTCCCATGAGCAAGGTTTCCAGATTCAAGTCAGCTTTTCTCCCGAGGCCTGCGCCTGCTACTTGCTTGCGCTACCCGTGCGAATGGCGAAGGAAAATAAAAACTCAGCAAAATCTCTCACAAATGCCAGTGCTTTTAAACATTAAACGACTTTTAAGTTCTTTGGATGTGTGGGTCTCACCCACAAAGCAACCTTTCTAGAAAAAAGACAAATAAATTAAAGGAAAAACACACTAATAATGCCTTTCTGCTTTCTAAGTGACAAAAGTACTACCTTGAAACACTCATTTTGGCATGTACAAGTTGGGGGGAAGGGAGGCCCGGGGGGGGTAACCTGGCAGTGTTTGTAACACGGGTGGAAGTGCATGCCAAGACAAGGCTGAAGATACACCCTGCAGTCAAGAGAAGCACTCTCCTTCAGTTCATCTCGGCATCAAGAATGGAAAGATTGTAACATAAAGCTTTGGCCATTTTTGAATCTACTATATACAATTTTTTTTTAAACTACATAGTCATAAATTAAAGCAGTGATTAAATAAGCGTATACAAAATGTAATTAAATTAAAAGTCACAGCACATTATAGAGAAAAAATAGGAACCATTTATCACAGCAGAGAATATTTTTTTTTTACCCTGTGAAAAGAACACCGACTAGCAAACACAAAGCATCCTAGTTGAAACAAAAGAAATCGAAGCCATGTTTCCCTTTCTTGCATTCATTGCAAACAGTGATCTTTACCCACTTTGAAACATTCCCAGGAATAAGATCTTCCTTGAGTATAACAGAGAAGTTCTGCCGAAAAAAAAAAGGAAAAAAGAAGAAACCCAAACCCAAACCAAACGATATAAAAGGAATATACAAACAAAACAACCCCTACAAAATAAATAAGAATTATAAAGCTTTTTTTAAGTAACCTTAACAATTATCAAACTAGTAAGTTCTGCCTTATCACATAGACTCTCTATACAACATAACCCTAAAGATTTATTACTATGAGGTATTTGGAGGAATTGGTAAAAGCGATGCACGGCCTGTCTGGGCTCAGGGACTCAAGCTGCTTTGGGGGAAAGAAGAGGGAACCTTTGGTTTGTCAGCAAGAAAGTGGAAAAAAACATTTTCCTTTGGTATCAAAGAAAGTTTCATTGCATGGTTGCACGGCAAAAAGCACCACGGTGAAGAATTATTCCTTTTTTTCATTAGTGGCCTTTCTAACAGGCTGAGGTATTCAAAGAGTATAAGGTGAGAGATAAAGAGGTCAACAGCGGTTTAACACTTTGGTTCAAGCAAGGCACTCGTCCTATGAGTTTACAAAGTTTGCAACATGTTTGCCTAGAGCTTTATTATTATTATTATTATCCTTATCATCGTCAGTAGTAGCAGTTGTAGCAAGAGAAGTATTTGTAAGGTTATTAGCATTACCACTAAGAATGAAGACAAGGTTACACACTGAGTGAAGGTGAGGAAGGGGGATCAGGGAAAAGGGGGTAAGAAGGAGGATGAGTTCCCTTTCCAGACCAAGGCCGTGCATGAAAAATCTTTGGTATTCTTTGGTATCATCAATGTGATTAAAATCACCAATGGAAATCGAGTGAGGTAGCGTCTTTGGTTCACACTATAAATAGTAGATCTTTACACACTTTTTTTTTCTTTTTTTTTCTTTTTTTTTTTTTAACACGTGGAAGTAGCTATTCCTTACCTTTTGCTTCTTTGTCTTTAGCAAATAGTTACCAAATGTATTGTAAAGCTAACCACACCACAATAATAAACCAGGAGGCTAAGCAAAGTCTCAAAATTAGCCCCTGGGCCTTTGAATGCACCCAAACGCAGTGAGATAGAAAAGGGTAAGTGCTTTCTCTTTGTTTGCTAAATGCATAGTTTTCATCCTTATGTACAAAGGAGGAGGAAGAGGAGGAGGATAGGAGGAAGAGTAGTAGAAAGAAGGACCGTTTCTCGGGGTAAAAATGTCTTGTTTACAACTCAGGTGAGGAGAGGTGTCCTAAGACTCTTTGGTATAAGCTCAGCAGTGTTTCCGAGCCCTCCGGGCAGCAGCAGCCCCAGGGCAGTGCCCACCACCACCGCGGCCTCATCCTGACATCTCAGGAGAGGAGAGTGTCTGTGGGCAGCCCTGGGGCTGGTCCCATGCTGGGGCACCCCCGGCCACTTGGCTGCTTGGGAATTTGCTCCTGCCTTTGGCTGAGCAGGAGCAACTTCTCAAGCAATAGCCCTGTTGCTGGCTGGCTCGTTCTGTTGGGTTTGCTTTACCTGAGTAAGGAGAGGAGGCTGTGGCCCCAGAAAGCCATGCAGGGCTAACAGAGCAGTACGGGTCGGTCTGGATGTTTTTTTTTTTTTGGTTTGGTTTTTTTCTTTTTTTTTTTTCATTTTTCCTGGAAATCTAATAATGCCATTTACAATGGGGATGGATGTGGACGGTTCACCTCTTGGCCAGCCTCCCCTTGTGGGTCACTGCGGTCAGGTTTGGATGCAGCCTGTGAGCTGAATGCATGTTCCTAATGCCCTCTCGCCCATGGAGTCACCTTTGACTGAAGCCCCATCTCCTGATGCTGCCAAACTGTTTCAGGTTCTGCTCCCTCTCCTAACCCTTCCTGGCAGAGTTTTAGATCCTTTTGTTGAATTTTAAACTAATTTCCATTTAGTCGGGAATGAAATGAACCGAAAGACTAACACTAAGCGGACAGAGACAGGTTCCCAGTGCAATGTTAAACGCAGCATTAGGAGAAGCTCCCCTTCAAGGATGTCCTGCTGAGTGGTGGCACCTGTTGGAGCCAGGGAGCACCAGAGAGCCTGTCCATGCTTCAGTCGGTGTGGCCGGGCAGTCTGCTCAGAGGTAACACAGCTTTCCAGGTAGAATGAGCAGTTCCATAGTTATTTGCTTCATGTTTTGAAAGGAATTAAAGAAAAGTGTGTTCTTTGCCTGTTCAGA
>NW_008664686.1:0-11112 GCF_000695815.1 Acanthisitta chloris | reverse complement strand
ACCAAAAGATTTATATATATATATACTTAAACAGACACGTAAAAAACCCAAAACAATTCAACTCTATAACTTGTGCATCAGTTTTAGTGTGTGTGGACATATGTGTGCGTATGTATACATACATACACCCCATAAAAATGTGTGTGTGTGTACATATACACAGTCCTATTCAGGGGCTTGTGTGTGTGTGTGTGTGTGTGTGAGAGAGAGATCCTGAAATTGCATATTGGGTGCAAATTTAATGCTGGTATGAAAGTTCTCTTTGGTTTCAGCAAGTCGTCTATAAAGACAATACAATGGAAATACTAAAAAATGCGGCAATGTACTTTGAATTTCCCTGCATTTTTAAATTCTCAAGTTTTAAATAAATAAGGCTTTCTTTTCTAAACTATAGGTACGTTACAAAGCAGTGTTTTGCTGAAAAAAACGAAACGGTTCGTTATCGCTGTCCTTCATTAACCTTACACTAATGAGACTGCATTCATAAGGTACTTCATACATGAGCTTATTAATGTTTCCATGTCAATTATGTCTCCGTGGGGATGGAACACTTCAAAAGAAAGCTTGCTAAAATTTAAGGTAAGCTAGAGGCTCAAAAAACTCCCAGATTAGATTCCATTTTCATAGACAATTGCTTTGTTACTCCTCAAGTGGGCTTAACATACTGAAATATGGAGAAATATTCAGTGCCGAAAAACTTGGGTTTATTTCACTTTATTTTAATAAAGAGAGAGTTCATTTGTGTTCTAAACACTTAGTGGAAATTAACTGTATACCCTGAACCTTGACTAGACCCTGTCCTTTTGGGAAATAACTGGTGCTACAAAGTTGCTTAACTTTGGTGTCACTGATATTTTGAGTGGGCTTCATCCCCAAACCCACTATCTGCTACTGCTGATGGTGCTTGGATTCTAGTTTACCTTGAATTTTTCCTTTTTCTTTCCCTTTTTTATTTTTTTTAAAAAAGGTTTTGAGTAAGATTACCTATTTCTAGTCCTTGCATTGGGCCTATACCTGCATATTTGGTTATTTTGGAATTTAATATACCTAAGCATAATCACTACAGTAATTTGAAACACCGGTTAGAAGTCTAACAGGCACATGTATGGTTTTTAAAATCTATTTTCCCCTTACACTAAAATTTAATACGCGGATGTTGCACGCTCTTCTCTTTTGTTTTATCAGAGTAGGAACAGGATGATTTCTCTTCTATGGGTCTGTTAGCAACAGAGCATTTAAAGCTTTTCAGCTACAAACTTTAAATTATTTCATGCATTATCCTGACTAATAGATGAGCAAGAAAGAATGCACAGGACAAAAGCTCAGCCTGCTACACACAGATACGAAGCCACAAAACATCAGGCTGTATCTCGGTGTCACGGGAATTTTGCTATTGACTTCAGAGGCATCACAGTTCCTCCTCCCAAGCACTACTGGAGCTCCTCTCGGAGCTCTTCCCACCAACATTAACCGATGTTGTACCACTGTTTTCAAGAGGAAAAGACCACGAGCCTTCAAAGCTATTACTATTCCTTTGCCTGGTAAAGTCAATAGGTAAAAAAAAAAAAAAAAGCTCACTAATGTCAATGAGTATTGATCAGACGCTGAGCCCTGTGGTTTTGCATCTCGCAATGCGTTTGGGTTTTGCATGCCGAGCGCTCCAGCTCTGCTGTTGGCAGGCTAGATGGCAGAGCTGAGCCGCACTGCGGGGATGCAGCACTGCCGCGCTCACACGGCTCCAGCGCCCGCGCCCTCCTCTGCTCCCCTTGAAGCCAGCGACAAAAGGGCTCCCTGAGTTCAATGGAAGCAGCATCCCACTCTCAGTACCTGTGCTCTGCCAGGGGCTGTGATCTCCTCGGGTGACATTCTTTCTTGCCAAACATGGAAAGAAACAATAATGTGGTCTTTACTAATTGCAAATAACAGTCTTGATTACAAGTTTTATGTGTTATACAGTTAGATTAGTTTATACCTATAACTCTACATAGTATTTTGTGTAAAAATAGCTTTGGAATATTAAAATCATTGCAATAAAATACCTGCAATATAATTATTAAATGTGTTCTTTGGTAGCTAGTCGATTTTTTTTTTTATGGATGGAATAGTTTTCTTTTTTTTAAATCTGAACATTCCTTAACAAACAAAGAGAATGCACTGGTTTAGGTACCATTCAAAATTTCTTTGCCTAGTTTGAACTTGTTTCCAGGCATTGCACCAGGTTAAGTTCAAACTGTGAAACAGCAAAAATCACACTACCGTTCAAGGAATTCAGACGACTCCACGCTTTGGCGGCCGCGCCACGGCACAGCCCTCTCTGAAGACCAGCCCTAAGTCCCTAACCACCGGCGTGTCCGCAGGACGGATACACCATACACCTTCGTGGCAACTGCTGTGGAAATGAAGAGCTGTATCCAAAGAGATGTCCGTTCAATGACAGGAAATCACTATGCTCCAAACCACTAAACAGCCAAGTACGGTGACGATGATAATGGGCAAAGGTGTAAGACCAGTGGTCTGTTCCTCTTCTCTTTGCATTCCGTTTTGTTACCTCCGTTTCACTTTCTTCTTCCTCTCTGCTTTTTTTTGCAAGTCGTCATCCTACTAAAGTGTGTGTCTTAGAACAAAGTCATAATGCAGGTGAAATAAGTCTTTGGTTTCTTTGGACTTATAAATAACATTTTTTTTCAAATAGTTCTAAGTATAAACCTGCTATCTTGAGGTCCTGGTCTGTCTTTATTTATTTATTTATTTATTTTTAAAGCTTTTCCACCGAGGTTTAGTTCGTGGTTATTCCTTCATGCTTTGGTACAAGTGCTTGATGAAGAAGATGAGTTGCCTGAATTGGAGCTGCCCTCGTCTTGCCACTTATCCAGACTCCTCCTCCGTGCATTCATGAAAAAGTTGCTGACGGTGCTCAGCTCCAACCCGAGCTGCTGGGAAATGGTGATTTGCAATTCTTTGGACGGACGCTTATTTTCCTTGAATATTGCATGTAGAGTTCGACGCTGGACATCGGTGAAGACCAACCGAGGCTTTTTGGGTGTGTTCCCTCTATCCTTCCCGTGCTCTTGTTCTTTCCTCTTGCACGCTGCAAGAAAGGGGAGGATGGTTAGAGAGAGCTGGCAGAGGGGTACACAGCACAGCACAAAGTAGTTCATGTCAGCTTCCAGTTTGGAGGGGATGTGTGACATTTCATTTTCCAACCCATAATAAACTATAAAAATTATAAGGAATACAAGTTAGAAAATACCTTGGTCTGTTAAAACTTAGAAAATGCTATTGGTGAGAGCTTACATTTTACCCATTAGTGCTGGGAATGTCACCACTTAATATCCCTATGAGGTAGAGTGGAAATTCAGTGAACTCTAAAGTCAACCACATTTTTTACCTTCATTAGTTGTTTTCAATCCATTTCTGTAGCTTTTTGATGGCTGAGAAATAAGGAACTGGGGGAAAGCATGGTGCTACTACAGTCTTACAGGCCAGACACATTCAGAACAAAATAAAACATGTTTTGACACAAAAAACAACGGTATAGCAAATCTGTATAGAATTGCACCTTATTTCATCTATCAGCCCTTTTTCCCTTTCAGAATGTTATTTTGCTCTACATTATTAAAGGGTTCTTGTGATTTGAAATCTGCCTCACAGATCACCTGCCAGGCAGGATCTGACTGGATGTGGGGGAGACTCCCAGATCCACCCACCAGCCTTTGAGTGTCTGCCAGCTCATCTTGTTAGAATTTCCTTAGGATAAAACTTCTTTGGGAGAACAGACTGCTCTGTCTCACTTTCAGAAGTGTCTGAAGTTGTCTGTTTCCCCTTTTTTCTCCAACAATGTTCTTTAATACTGATTTAGAGATGTATTTCTGAAGGTAATATGAGTGTTCTGTCTCTGTGATTGTCGAGTCATGGTTTCTGTGAAGACCAGTGCTGATGATATGAAGAAGTATCTCCACCTATCTCATGGTTATTGGAATGAAACCAGCAAATTACTTTACAAATGTCCTTCCTACATCTATTGTTACCAAGAGTCAGACCTGGCATGAGAGTTTAATTGCTTGAAGGAAGTATAAAAGTAATCATTCACCTTTTGCACCTGAGGAAGAGCAACTACACAGATCAGGACCCAGGATCTGCAAAGGCACCTTCTGCTGGCCCAGGCAGGGACCAAGACACCAGTGGCTCATCCCCCTCTGAGGAGAAGCTTTTGAAGAACTCTCTAACAATATATATTCCAGCTACACATTCTTTCATAAGCAATGACACATCAATCAAATAGGCTGAGATGCCAAACTCATATCTTCTACAGTTATTTTTATCTGAAAACCTTTGAAGAATGCTTTGAAGTTACATCCTGACCTCTAAAACACTGTGGAGCTTCTGGGCTGAAAAACAGGTTTCCTCATGCACATAAACCTCTACTGAAGTCAAACTGCTGAATTCACTGTAGGGACCAGTGCCTACTGAAATAACCTGCAACCCCATGGAAAGTCAACATTGGCAAACTAAGGGTTTAAAAATATTTTTGGAAGAAGAGTCTATTTTGTACTAACAAATATTAAGAATGAGGAGCAAATAAGATATCAACAACACCTCAATCTTTTATACACATCTAACCATTTGACAATCAGAATTTCCCAGGAAAGCAGCTGCAGAGCTTGGCTGTGTAAGCCTCAGCCTCCTGCTCTGGCTGCCCCTGCTAACAGGGTCAGACAGAAAAGGAGACAAACCAAGTGCAGGTAAGATTTGCTGTGCCTAATGCTTCTCTTCTGCTCATGCTGCTTTACACCTTCCTTTTTCAGCGACAACACAAATTCCATCTTCCACCTAGACACTCTGTCCAGATTATCATTTGTCACAAAGTCCTAATGGCACAAATAGCATGATCCGCTGCCCCTGCTAACAGGGTCAGACAGAAAAGGAGACAAACCAAGTGCAGGTAAGATTTGCTGTGCCTAATGCTTCTCTTCTGCTCATGCTGCTTTACACCTTCCTTTTTCAGCGACAACACAAATTCCATCTTCCACCTAGACACTCTGTCCAGATTATCATTTGTCACAAAGTCCTAATGGCACAAATAGCATGATCCAAGTCAGTGCTGTGCTTCAGCAGGTGCAGGAATTGGCACATCACAAATGGCAGTCACAGCAGCAGGTACAAAACTAGCTCAATTAGTGATGTGAGCCTCTAGGGCTTCAATCACAAACTAGTACATGAGTTCTCTGAAATCGTAGTGCATAACAAAAAAACAACCATCTATTATGAAAATACCTTGCATAACACATTGTCTTCCTGAACTTGTGCTCATTTCCTGAAACATAATATTCCTGAACAATTGTTTCCTTAGAAAATGTCTCAAGAGTTACAACACACCTTGTTCCTCAATTTCAGTGGTATCAGAGATCTCATAATTAGTGCCAGTGACATCACAGAGGTAAGAAATAAGTGCTCTTTACTGGGGAGAAAAAAAATAATGCTATCCAGTCTATGATACAAATAAGCCCATTTTAGTATTTCACAAATAACATTTCTGTCAAGCCCATCACAGAGTGAGCATTGAGATTCCCATGGTGCTTCCTGGAGAAGCTGGGAGCCATCTCTTTCTCCTGCAGACCAATGTGAGCCTTAACAAACTATCACATTGGATTGTTGGTTTCCTCAGGCTTAGTTCACACCTGGGAGGAGCAGCTGGAGATACGCACTGGATTAACCTATGAAAAAAGCCAGTTCTTGATCTCACATCCAAGTTGAATCAGTTGTACTTTGGATTGAGGACTAATGATGCATTTGTTCAGAGAGAGAGATATTGACTTGGTTGTGAGGTGGGACCTTATCTGAGCCATGAAGACCCACACACAATGGGTTCTGCCCCCACTGGACACAGTGCAGACCCAGTGGGTGCAGCTGGCACTGCCATTGCCCCAACAGAGCTCTCAGCTGTCCCACTGGTGCCTGCTGAGCTGCATGCTGGCCCTGGCCCTGCCCAGCACTGCTTGCAGAGCTTTCTTCCACCTCGGGGAGACTGGGAACACCTTCAGAATCTGGATCATTTTCAGGCAATGCAAAAGACATTGCCTTTTCAGCTCTACTCCTGTTGGCATTGACCAGAGGCAGATTGAGGGCAAAACCCTTCCAATCTGCTCAGCTGTTCCAAGAGCCCTTGCAGACAGCACTGCCAGGCCTCTGGTTGTGAGCAGCAGGGGTGGATACCACCTCTCATCTTCTGCCTTGTCCAGACTCAGGAATATTAATAGCACTTAAAAATAAATAATGGTGATAAAGAAAAACCGTAATAGGGTTTCCTTGCGATCGTTTTCTCTGCACTGGAGCCAATCAATTTTAATAATAAATTGTAGCTTCCAGCTTGCCAGAGAACAAATGTACACCATGGGATAAAATCTGCTCCAATGTGAGAGTCTATCCAGACAGAGACCAGTCAGCTCTCACTGCAGGGCTGACAAATTGGGGCTGACCAGCCCACTGACAGCAACCCGAGCCAGGTCACACTCAGACAGGGCAGCTATACCTGCTCTGACCATGTCCTCCCCTAATGCCAGCAGGGGTGTCTGCTGGGGTCAGGCTCCAAAGACATCAGCTGAAACCCTTTTCTGGAAAACCACCAGAGCCTGTCTTCACAACAGTCTATCACACACTTCATCTCAATTTTATCTTTTGCGGCATAAGATAATAACAGTAATTTGCACCGATGTCCTTCATGTGCCCTTGCCCATGAGCACTGAACAGACCCTCTCCCACAGCACAGACACTGAATTTGGGTGCTTTGCAGGGTGCTGTGCTCCCCAGACACGTGCACCTCTCCCACAGCACACCTGCTTGCACACTCCCTGCTGCAGATAGCCCTGCTCTTTGTCTCTGGGCTGCCCTGGCTGAGCAATGCTCCGTGCGATGCCTTTTGAAAAAGCCTTTAAGAAAATCTTGTTAAGAAAAAAGCAAAGCCTAGCATAAAGAAAGAGTCACCCTGACTCTGGCAACACATGTGCAGATATGACAATGTAATATTATCAGTGCCAGAAGGAGCCTTATAAATCCACTGCTGAACTCTGGCCTCTTCCAGTCACTTCCATCTTCCTCTGCCCTGAGCAACAGATATTTTTGACACTTGCAATTCTCCTGACACAGTCCATCAATCTATTTTTGTCTCCCTTTGTTCCTCCTAAGTCGCCCAAGGGATTTGGTCAAGTAAACTTGCCAAACCTTGTAAGGTCTGTACATCTCATTGAGGCCCATCTGCTTGTGCATAGTACAGAACTGAGGTCTCACCTCTCTAGCTCCACTGTCTGTTGACACTCTTCTGGAGCACCTGGCTGTATGCAGTACAGAGGGATCAGTCCTGCTCTGCCAGAGGTGTGAGCAGGAGTGTGTGTCCTATGAAAATGCACTAACTGCATCTTTAGGTTGAGACAGCGAAGAGGATATTTTGCCCACCTGTGATGTGAACTACACTGCTCAGTCAGTCTAAGAGTCAAGATTACAGTAAGCTCAGGTGTTAACCCTGATGCTTGATTTAGTTTTTCATCCCTAGAGGGTGGATTTCTTTTTTAAATCTCATGAAAAAAAACCCTGATTACCATAAATCAATTTTCAGGAACACTTGGTGCATACACGTGTGCCTGGCTGTTTCTGGCAAACACAAATTTTCCTTTCTAAAAACCAGAAGCTAAGAATGAAAATTGGAATACTCTCCATAAACCTGATTTCTGCTGGTTTGGCTTGGGCACATAATTAAGTATCACCACAAGTTCTGCTGGCTGCTTTTCTGGAAAACTGGCACTGGAGCAGGGACAACAACAACAGAGAATCCTACTTGGGTGAACGTGGCCCCAAGCCTCATGGCCAGATGTGATGGCAGAGGACCACTCTCCCTGCGAGAGGCATTGCTCAGCTGGTGGCCCATCGTGGTGCCATCACTGAGCACACTTTCCAACACAGGATGGAAAAGTGCAGACACTGAGGAAGAAGGTGGATTTGGGGGGTTTCAGACCTGACACAGAGTTACGCCCTTACACGCACACCGACAGGCTGGGGCAGCAGCCACACACTCCGAGGCTCACACCTCTCACCAGCTGCCTGCAGCAGTTCCCATGGCTCCAGGACAGGTACACACAAGGGCCATGACCAGGTTTTTGCCTGTACAAAGTGACTGGAAAGGGAGCAGGGACACAGGGCATCGCCACTGCTCTTGGAAGGGAAGGGTACAGCCCCACCAGGGCCCTGGCGTAAGTCTTCTCACCCTATGGAGGAGGAAGCTAATGCACACAGTGGATCTCTGCTTACAGAGAGCCCTTTTTCCCTGTTTGCACCCAGGGTGAGTCCAGACCAGCAGAACAGAGACGCACATGTGACGATGTGTGCAGCCATGCTGAGTTCAGAGCCTGTTGACGTGGAGAGGGGACCATGTGCTGGCCACCAGCAATGGGATACAGGACCTTTCACCCTGAGGTGATGGGTCACATTTCCAGCTCTGGCCTGGGTCACTGCTGACCACAAGCCATTATTACTTGATGGCCATCAAGTGCCCTGTATGAGACAATGTGGTGGTCTTGGTTCAGCTCCCTGTGAGCAGGTTCATACCACACTAATTTCCATCACATTTGACACACTGTTTGACACCAATTAATGCTGTGGCTGGAAGGTTGAGCTGGACACTATGGGCAGAAGGAGTCTCTAGGAACCTGTTTTGTAGCTGAAATGCTCATTTTGGGGAATAAAGAGAATTGAGGTTCTCTCATGACTGTGGGCTCAGCTCTGTCTTGCCTGAGGTTGTTTCAAGTCAGAAGGTAAACTCAGCACTGAGCTCTGGGGTCTTCACCACGACCCTCATTTGATGGGTTTAGTTTTGAGGACTGCCTCACCTTTACTCTTCACAGGCATTATATTTGCTTCAGGCAGGTAGGAGAAAAAAAACAACTGCTTATCCTTCTCTCAAAGACTCCAGTGTGAGATTTGCAGAAGCAATGGGGAGCTTACAAGCCAACAGCTTCATTGCTGTGGGTTTGGAGCAGTCATCTTGGTGGGAAAACTCCAAGAAATTATACAGTCCAGCTCAAAGAACTGCCAACAAAAGCCTTGCATTTCTGCATGTGCTGTAGGAGAGACAAGGAGATGTTTTTTATACTGATTTGAGAAGTTTTGTGATGATTGTCTTTTCCACCTCCTCCTGCAAAGCTTAGTCTTTTAGTTATCCCAACCTCATGTGTACAGGACTATCTTAGAGACAAAAAGCCCTTTCGGAAGTCTCTCGTTATCCCAACCTCATGTGTACAGGACTGTCTTAGAGACAAAAAGCCCTTTTGGAAGTCTCTCATGTGTATTTTCTAATCTCTGTTGTGTCAGGTCTATAAAGACTAGGACTCGCCTCAGCTGCAGTCTGAACAGTGTCTACCCTGGACATCTCGTTCTGAATCATCTGCTTCTAGTTTTGAAACATCACACAATATTCAATAATAGAAAGAGTGAAAACTCTTCACTGGTACAAGCTAGAGAATATCCTGGAGGATGTTCTTCTGAAGGCGGCTCTACCTTCAGGTAGAAAAGGCAGCAGTATTTCTGTAGGAGGTTGAAACTGATTAAGGACTTTGGCCATCAAAGATAGTCCTAATCACACTGGCTACAACAGCTCAGTGGAAACAAGTAGCCAAAAGTTTATGATGAAATTCATGGTGGCAATAATATACAATAAAGTGTGATAAGTTTCATCCTTATCATGTGAATAGCACCTCTGGAGTGTGCAGAGAGACACACAAATGACAGATCTTTCCCAGTTATAAAAAACTGCGTATTTGGGCAATACGAAAACAAGGAAAGGGGCCTATAAGAGACATGCTACCTGAGGATAGATGCCTTCACATGAACTAAACTAAAGATCTGTTTGACCTGAAAGAATAACTGCAGCTGCTGGGTGACATTCACTCTGACACATTGCCATTTGGTGATACCCTGCACTGTCCCATCCTGCTTGTTACTATCCTGGGGCCCTCAATGGTGCCTGGGAAATGGAATCCCTCTGGAAAGGTGTTGTGTGAAACAGCCTCCACACATTAGGGCAGCTCGTGGGCATGTGCTCCCACTGTAGCAGGTAGCAGGCACCACTGATGCTTCAAAGAGCATTCCCAAAAGCTTCAGCCCACCATGAGATAAGGCCTTTCACACCTTTTTAGTGATGAAAGCCTACATGGGTGACACAGATCACATTGGTTGCTTCCCAAAGCTTTCCCCTTTCAACCGAAGAGAGTGGTGTCTATTCTGAAATGTCCGAGTCCACACTAAATTAATTCCTTTTACTCCTGGCATCACTAGGCATTTTGCACTAGTTTCTCTAGTGAGTTGTATTTATGCTTATTCAGAGTGCAGGTGTTTCCATATAATCATAAATCTTTTGACCAGTTTCTCATTTCTCTGCCACCAAACCCAAACTCTTTTGTTGTTTCACAGCATAAAAAGAGATGAAAATATGTTCCTATGCGAGAAACTCACAGAATGACATCAGCCTGCCAACATACAGATCCCAGCTGAGCCAGAATGGTAAACATCTCACTCCTGTGCACTGTATTAAAATGAGTGACCTTAATTTGCTGCTCCTGGAATAATGAAGTGAATCTGACTGAGGAGTCCTGACTAGGCAGTTTGGGATTGGGGGTTTACACAAATTTACAGTGTTGATGGATCTGTAACCACTTCAGCAAGCTGACATCACCATTACAGAATATGTTGCTAAGTGGATCAATCAGGGGAAAGCACCCGATTTTCCTGCGATATCATTTCAAGTAAATGTTAAATTTCTTTAGCCGGGTCTTTAGTTAACCATATTACTGTGACAAATATTTCTTTGTCTAGCATAAGTAATTAGAATTTAATCACTTAAACTGCATCTTAATTACCCCAAATGAATTGAAAGGACATTTAATAGCAAAGATTAAATTGCCTTAATGAACGATTTTTGCGACTCCATCAATATTTTAATCGCGTCAGCCAGGTCTGCCCCCCCGCACGCCGCAGCGGCACAGGCGGTTCCCTGGCGCTGGGTGGTGCTCGCTCCTCGCTGCTGCCCGCGGGAGGGAGAGCTCACCGCACCGAGCTCACCGCACCGCG
>NW_008664685.1:0-15416 GCF_000695815.1 Acanthisitta chloris | reverse complement strand
TGAAGGAGTCTACTTCAGAAAACCAAACCCACCAATTCTGTTTTTTTGAATGTCCTGCTGGCTACTTTGTATATCTGAGAGAAAAAAAATCAGTTTTTTTGGTGATTCATGAATACAGATGCTACCTTGAATATCAGAATTTAAGGAAATGGAGTAATTACTACTTATTGTAATAATTACTTTATTTTCAGCCTTCCCATTAAGAAGTGAAAAAATGTCATGTAATCCATAAATTACTTTCAGCGAAAATGTCTCTGCCAGTATCAGATTTTCTGTGAAAAGAACCAAAAGTAACACCTTCCCTAAATGAATGCTATACTGAGACACTTCACCTTTATGCAGTGTACTGTGTGTTCTGCAGACAGTGTAAATTCTGCATTCTTTGTTCTGGACACTCCTATAATTTGGTCTAACTCATTCTGTCAAAATGTGGTTCATTTGTTTCATACCATGTTTGTGATTGAACAGATCATATACAAATACTGAGAAAATCACAGTCTTGCATAGATCAACAAAATTAACAAGTAGTAATCTGGTGTAAATGTGATCTGTACTTCTTGTCCTTTACCCAGCCTTATTTTCCCCTTTTACTTCCCATACAACTCTGCATAAGGATTTATCTTCTGATTTGTTTCCAAATAATTTTCTCCCTCCTTTTCTTTCTTATCCTAGACATCCAAATACATTCCTGTGATTTAAATATAGGAGGCCAATGTAGCCCACTTCCTTCTAAGTGTCTTGACCCTGACTTAAGAAGTAGAGCAAAATTATAAAGCAACACACAGAACTGAAAATATTCGGATAATTAGGTTGCATAAATCATTACAAGCATACAGAAATAACAAAAAAAAAAACCCAAACAAACATGGGTAGTAAGTGTGTCTTTTTCATTTAGCTCAATATGTGTGCTTTCAGAAGCAATCTTTCTTCTGGTACTTTCTCCTAGTAGTAAACATCTCTAACAGATATGTTAGAGCAATGAGTAGGGATCAAGCTGTTTGAAAATATGCCTGGGAAATAAGGATGGGTAGTACTTCATCAACATATTGTAGTAGTTAAAGCATTTAAGGAAGATATAGGAGTCCAGGGTTTTCTTCTTTATAATCAGTCATTAGACGAGATCTATAGAAGATACTTAGAGAAGAAACTGAAACTCTGACTTAAGCAGATGATACAACATTATGGCATTATTTTTTTTTAATTCTGAACCCCGTGAATTTTGAATTAGTTGATTTGTTTGTTTGCTTGGGGGCTATTTTCATGTAGAAGCACTGTTTCCACAAAAGAATACTTCTACGTGACCTTACAGCTATAAATGGAACTGGAGTTTATCTTTCAACAGAAATTTGGAAACAAGTCTTTTACATCATAGGTGAATGATCTAATAATTGGGCTGTTACATAAAAAATTGGCAATAATTTATTCTGCAATTGAAAAGTATATAAAACATAATATTATTATTATTATTGCACTTGATAACCATTTAAATAACATAAACCTGTCATTCTATTGCGTGTGTGGTCAGTGATGTCTTCTTGCTAAGTAATTAAATTTCATAACAGTTTACAGTCACCAAATGGTAAAACGTTAGAAAAAACCTACATACTACCTTATCCCACAGAATATGGAATAAGTTTTACTCTTATTCAAACACTGTCCTTGTGAAACACAAGTTACATTCATCAGTTTGCATATAAGAGAGTCTTAACTGAAGAAATAAATTAATAATGGGATCTTAAATTTGAAATAAAAAATACTGAGATCAAAGGACTCACATGTTCAAAAGACTCTTTCATGAGTACTAACAGAAAGTGTACTATGCAAAGCTCCTTGCCTTCTAGTAAACCTGATCCCAGGAGAGACAATTTAAGACTATAAAAGTGTTAACATACAGCTTACATGTGACACATAGTGCAAGGATAATGAAGAGGTGGAATATTCCTTCACAGACTTGAGTGGAAGCAACAATAACCAAAAAGAAAAAAAGCCCTGTCAGGGACAGTCAGATATAACTGTAGAAAACATGTGGTCTTTGTTACATTTTAAGAAACTTTATGAAAGCTTCTCTTCAGAAATATATCCTGAGTTCACCCAATTGAGTAGCAAATATGCTATTTGGTCTCAGTGATATATCTGGCACTGGGATTTTTCATCTTTATTAACAGCTGAAGCTTGGTTTCATATCCATATTCAAATGATGCCAAAAAGAGTTATTTCTCCTGCTATCAGCCCAATAAAAAATTTCCTTGACTGAGCTATAATCTTTTAATTATCAGCTTAGAAGATTTTGATATTGGGACAAAAGCAAACCAGATGAGTAACTTAATCTGAATATTAAGTTTTTACATGATCTTTCTCTTTATGCTATTTTTCTTTGGAAAACAGGTATGCATTCACATCTCAGCTATCTTTACTCAAACCAGAAGCAACAATATAGTGGTTATAAAACTATCATTCTGTTGCTATGGAAATCATTGTGAAACCAGAAATTAAGAATGATAGTGTTAGAGAAACAGCCTTTGCACACACATATTTGCTATCTGAAGTATTTGCTGGAATAATAGAAAATGTAAAACATGAATAAAAATTAGATTCAGTGTCTCTTAAGACTTAATTCTTTTCTTAACAATAGTAAAGACAAAATTAAGCATCAGATATCCACATTTATAGTTTCTCTCTTTTGAAAATTTTCCAATCTTTATAACTAATTATGTCACACCCAAAAAAGTAGCATATTCTATGCAACATATCTTTTTTCTTTGCAATTTAATGAATGATAGGGGAAAATCAGGCATTTTCAAAATATATGAAGACAAGTATATTAGTTTCCCAGATCTATCTTCAAATGCAGGATTTACTAAATATTGACATAGAAACAGAGCCAACTTCTAATTTCTTTGACTGTTGTATTTTTACTTTTTCTAGGACTTGGAGGATACTGGTCCATGGTTGCTTATCTAATTGACTGATACACACATGGGAGGAATGTAAAATTCTCTCCTACCTGCTAAACCTATAATGATTGGTTTTATTCTCTATTATCACAGAAAATAATTGTATTTTTTACATACAAAATTACTGCCCCATTTTTGGCATGATGCAACTCTCAGTACAAGGGGGTGTAGTTAATTTATTTCACTTAAGAGAAGCAAGTTGGCTTTAATCCAGGAAAGGAGCTTAGCCTGAGTACTAAATGCTGCTGACCTGAAGAATAAATGCAGTGTTATATTGAATGCCTGGCAACACATTTTTGTAAGGATGAATTTAAACATAATACCTTCAGCAAGAAGGATGGATGCTTCTCCTTCAGATAACACGGCGAATATATAACCGAGGAGAAGGAGTTGCAGTGTCATCTCTAAGTTAGTCTGTCGATATTACTGACAAAAATATGGTGTCTTGAGTTTTGTTTCATCAAAGTCTTACTCTTGAGTGTTGGCAAGGAAGTATGAGACAACAAGAATGCAGTGAACACGCTTTTCATCAGGTGAAAATCTTTAATTGTAATTGCAGCATGTAATGATCTAATTAGTTGTCTATATAGGATAGGTTGGTCTATATAGGATAGTTGTCTATACAGGATAGACTTGAATTTTTCCTATTGTTTTGTAAAATGATCATTGAACTCCCAGAAACCTTTCTTTAGGCTACATGAGGATGTATATTAGGATTCAATCATGGCTGATATTGGTGTGTCAGGGGGGAAAAAAACCCCCTGTATTCCAAAGTTCTCTAATATATTGATGATTAAGTCATCTAGGTGGGGTACTCATTAGAACTTCCACCTCGTTTTTCCGTAAGTCCACTTCCCTCTTTCAGTTGGCTTCTGGGAAGAACTGAAGAGAAGGATGGGGAAGCAAACTATGACTGAAGATTCTTGCAAAAGTAAGATCTGTGTCTAATTTATTGTTGCTGCTGCCTATTTAGGAGACCTCCTGAGAAATTGTCTTTGAGATATAAGAACCATATGTCAGTGGGTATCGTGCACATGCATGAAATGATGGGCTTTCAAACAGATATTACAATGACACTTCAATAAACACAGGTTATTAACTTTTAATCTCAACAAGAAAAATACCAAACCAACCTCTGCACAGAATTAAAAATCTTGAGGAAAAAGAGTCAGACTCTTGTAATTTATTGAACACTGTTTAACATATAAAGCCATGCATTTTACAGCTGTAGAAAAATGTTTAAGTAGAACACTTCCATAGTTTACTGCAATGTTAAATCAAAGGTAGAATTTCAATGACTGAATTAGAATTTGTCTGGTAGCTTTAGTGCTGTGTTGGCACAACTTTCCATTCAGTACCAAATACCTCTAGTATTATAAGCTATAGCAGAGGCAAAAAAAAAAATAAATTATCTTTACAGACAAATAAAGAGTGCAATTTCCAAGTTACGTTAAATTCAGATTTTAGTTTCTTCCTCTAGCCCTCTCCCTTTGAGCAAGCAGAAAATCAGTACCTGTTTCAACATATTTGGACCAGTACTAATTGGAAGACCACCCATGGCAACAAAGCCTCTTTAAAAATTAAGGTCTCAAAAGTCTTAGCACACCATTTTTATTGATTTCAGAATTTTCTATTTCACACATGCACATGACTTCACATTTCAGTAGTTTTCTATTATTTCCTAATCAGATTAGAAATTAAGAAATAGTCCTAATCATATTTTAATTAAATATTTTAAGCTAATACATTTTTCTTTACTTTTTAATACATAACTTATATCTGAAGATCATATAATTCAGTATTCAAAAACAATTCTTTTTCTATATATGCTGCTAGACAGGTTCTTTCAGAATTGTGACAAGAGTCATTAACATATATTTTTATATCACAAAGAAGTTATTCTCAAAGGTTTCCTTTCAAAGTTTCCCCTCCCCCCGCCCTACCCTTTCACCACCATCACCACCACCCCTTTCCCCCCCAATTTAGCTTTAAATATTTATTTTTAAGCTGCTGTTTTGGTTATTGAATATCATCTAGGATACTTCTGCTTTATTTCTCTCTCTCTCAGGGAAGATTTACTGTAATATTTTGAAATATTTCACCTCACTAGTTAAGTGCTAATTGTTCCATTGCTTTATAATGGTACATGGGAAAGGATTCAAGTTTAAATCTCTGCTAGGTATTCTGTTTCATGACTCATTCTTGAAAACATCAAAGTGACAACAAAATTTAAAAGGTTTTAAAGAATTTAGGCAATTTCTGTGTCAAAGCCTTTTGATGCAAAAAGCAGGTACCCTTGGATGATTACTATTCTGTATTAAATATGCAATCTGACTATAAGTACCAATTTGCAACAAATAGAAAAAAGTCTTTTGTATGGCAATTTCAGAAGCTGGCATTTACATATCACTTTTGCAAAACTTGTGGCATAGGGACATTCGTATGAATCTTTGAAAAATCCAGGCCCCTAAATTGGATAAAATATAGCAGTTCTGCCAGCAATTTATATGTTTTGTAAAATAATATTCAGACTGTCAATATATACCTTGGAATTTAAAAGTAAATACAAAAATCCAAATTTCCCATGTTTCCCAAATTTCTCTCTATGATACTTTCCTCATTTTACTTGCAATTAGAGTTTCTCTTTGCATATAAGATAAACTGATACAAGTTTATCATTGGCATCAGCTAAAATTCTCTTGAATATATGTAACATATATTGCATTTCTGGAAATTCTATAGAGGTTAAGCAAATCACTGTAGATGGTTTCATATAAAACTGGAAGCTACAAAATAACTTTTCTGAAATCTGCTCTGGAAAATAAACTAGTCTCAATCAGTTACTACTGCTTCTCATATGAAGTGCCACTGCATAGGTTTTCTATTATGTATGCATTATACTATTACTTAAGAAAAAGTGGTCTGCTCAGGGGAAAAAGTGGTCTATTGAAGACTTCACAATTTAAGTAGTCAACAAAGAAGAACATTGGGAAGAAAGAAATGGGAGGGTACACTGAAAGGGGGAGCTAATAATTTTAACAACACTTATTATTATCATGTTTTACTAAAAAAAAAGAATTAAAAAATGTGCATCTCATTGTGTCATCTCTTTATGGCCTCTTTCAAAATAAGTTACAATCTTAAAAGAATTTGGTGAGCAATGACCTGAAGATAAATTTGTGAATGTGAGTAAAAAACTTTACCAACAAATAGTTTATTACTATTTTTACAACAGTCTGATATTTGTCTTCCATCTAGTTTTCTCCAAATAAAATAAATATTTCTATTGTACTGAAGATCAGGGTTTATTTTTCCAATAAGGATATACTAACCTTGTGACAAGATACGGTTATGACTCAGCTTTTAATATACAATTAAATGTAGTGCCACTGTTTATGTATTTCGGATTTGGCTGCAATGGCAAGCAAACTTAAATGACTGTGTACTACAATATGAAACTGTTTTCTGACTATGTTATAGCTTCATTGACTGAGAAAACTCATACTTCAAGAATCCCATGTTTGCTCAGAATATACAGATTTGAGTAGGATTAAGGAAATTAGAATACATGGACATAGATAAAATTAATTTCTCACTTGAAATTAAACTAAAGCAAAGATAATCTAAAAATTGAACTGTATTGAAGAATATGTCTTCAATATGTCCCCTTGTTAATCAGGATATTAGGCAAGAAAATAAATATTAGCAACTTTCAAAGAGATAAAATATCTCTTCTATAACAGTTTTTTTCCTGATTCATAATCTGTTTCCAGAAAAAAAGCAGCTTGTTGAATCAGATAACCTGTAGTATTATCTGTCAGAGGAAAATAATTCTGATTTAAATCATTCAGAGAACATCATTAGCTTCATTTTAACTCAAATCATAAAATCATAGAACCACAGAATTATTAAATCATGGAATAGCTTTGGTTGTAAGGGAACTCTAAAGATTATTTTGTTTGATCCTACCCTGCAAGAGGGAGGGAAATCTTCAGCTAGATCAGATTGCTCAAAGTCCCATCCAACCTGACCTTGAATTTTTCAATCTCTCTGGAGAACCTGTCCCAGTGTTGCACCACTCTTACTGTAAAAAATTAATTTCTTATATCTAGTGTGAGTCCACCCTCTTTATTTTGAAATCATTGCCACATGTCCTATTGCATAGGCCATACTGAAAAGTGTGTCCCCATTAAACCCCCTTAAAATATTGAAGACTTCAATAAGCTTTCTCTCTTCTCCAGGATGCACAAACTCAACTCTCTCAGCCTTTCCTCATAGCAGAGGTGTGCCAGGCCTCTGATCACTTTTGTGGCCCATCTCTGGATCCACTCCAAGGCTCCATGTCTCTCCTGTCTTCAGAAGCCCAGAGCTTTATATGGTACTTCAGGTGCAGTCTCACAAGAGTGGAATAGAGAGGCAGAATCACCTCCCTCAACCTGCTGGCCATGCTTTTTCTTGATGCAGCCCAGGATACAGTTGGCTTTCTAGGCTACAAATGCATATTGCCAGTTCATGTCCAGCTTTTCATCCATCAGGATTCCCAGGTCCTTCTCTGCAAGGCTGCTTCCAATCCCTTCATCCTCCAGCCTATATTGATACTGTGGATTGCCCTGATCCAAGTATATCACCTTGCATTTGACCTTGTTGAACCTTATGAGATTCACATGGGCCCACTTCTCAAGCTTGTCCAGACCCCTCAATGGCCACAAGGGCACTCCATCCCTCAGTCTCCACTCAGCTTGGTGTCACCTTCCTATGTGTTGAGTTTCACTTGATCCCACTCTATGCCATTGAAGAAGATATTAAACAGTACTAATCCCAGTATGGACCCCCAAGGCACACCACTCATCAGATCTCCATCTGAACCATTTAGGTGTTGATGGCTATTTGCTGGATGTGACCATCCAACAAGTTCCTTATCCACCAGACCTTATCCATAAACCCCACATCTCTATAATGTTGTAGATGACATCCATAACTTTTCCCTTGTCCCTGATGTACTCACTCCCTCATAAAAGGCCACTAGCTTGGCCAGGCAGGACCTGCCCTTCAGGAAGCCATTCTGGCTGTCTAAAAATCATCTCCCTGTCTTCTGTATGCACAACCATAGCTTCTAGGAGGATCTGTTTTATTCTCTCCCCAGGCACACAGGTGAGTCTGACAAGTCAGCAGTTCCCAGGGTCCTCCTTTCAAAATACTTTAAAAATGCATGCAGTGTTTGCCTTTTCCCAGTCACTGGGGACTTGACATGACTGCCATGAATTTTCAAATGCCATGACAAGTGGCTTGGCAAGTACATCAATCAGGTACATCAGGACTAGATACCAGGAGAGGTGTCATGAGAGATGGGAGTTTGCAAGGCTGGTGCCAAGAGCTCATCTGGAGTGCTGCCATGCCCAGTTACCCACAAAAAATAACCCAAATCCAAACCAAGAAAAACGAAAAGGCTAGTCTGCATGGGGCTTTGAGAAACTGGGCCTAGTGGCAGAATCCAAAACATTCTATGACTCTAGGATGCACCTTGTCAGGTCAGGTAGACTTACACATATCCAAGCTCCTCAGGTGGTCATGAACCTGATCTTCTCTTACAGTGGGAAGGACTTTGATCTCCCAGTTTTTGCCTTGAGATTCATCCACTGAAGAGGTGTGGGAAGAGAATTCAGCACTGAAGACTGAGGTAAGAAGATTTTTGAGTATCTCAGTCTTCTCCTTGTTTGCTATCCAGGCCAGCATACCTGTAGAAGCCCTTCTTATTATACTTTATATCCTTTGTCAAGTTCAGCTCCAGATGTGCCATGCCCTTTCTGACCCCATTCCTACACAACTAGGTAATATTCTTGTACTCTTCCCCAGGATATCTGTCTCTCCTTCCACTGTCTGTGCACTTTCTTCTTGACTTAGTTTGAGCACCAGCTCTCACATCAGCTATGCTGGCTTCCTTCATTCCTTTATTTCTTACACCTACAGATGGAGAGCTCTTGAGCTCTATGGAAAGCAGTATTAAAGATATACCAGCTCTGTTCTGGTCCCTTGTCCCTGAGAGTAGTTTCCAGGGAATACTATGGACTAACTCTTTGAGCAGCTAGAAGTTTGCTTTCCGAAAATTCAGAGCCTTCACTTTATTTATGGCCTGGCCTATTTCCCATAGGCATGCAAACGAGTTCATGAACACTGTAGCCCACACTACCTCCAGTCGTGATGTCATGGATGAGCTTCCTTTGCACCTGTGACCATCAGGTCTAGTAATGCATCCCCTGTGATAGGGCTGCCTAATATCTGGCTGGAGAAGTTTTCCTTCATTCCCTCTAGGAGTCTCTTGGACTACCTACAGCTCACCATGCAATTTTGCTGGCAGGTGTTAGGGTGGTTGAAGTCCACCAGCAGTACGTGAGCCTGCAAGCACAATGCTTCCTGTAGCTGGAGCAGGAAGGCTTTGTCAGTGGGTTCCCATTGATCAGATGGCCTGCACTAAACACCAACCACAAGATTCCCTTTGTTGCCTCAGTCTCTGATTCCTACCCACAAATCTCTGATGAGCACCCTATGTTTGGCAATTTTCAGGTTTGGCAAAACAAAAAAGAAAAAAAGCTTAAAAATAATTTTAAGCATGTCATATCAAAGTAATTTTGACAAAGTCTGCCTGAAAATTTATATTGTATGAAACACTTCCTGTAATAGGAACATCTTTGATAGAAAGCTGAGGCTGGCAGTTATATCTGGAGATTGCCTAGACTCAATCCTATTCAAGCCAAGTGAACTACAGCAGGTTACCCACAGCTGTGCCAGGGAAGAGACTCCACAATCTCTCTGAAAACCTGTTTCATCGTCAAAGGGCCAGTAACTACTAAGAAAGAAGGGTGCAAAATTTCTTATAAGTGAAAAAACCCCGCAACTTATAATATTTTGTAGTGGAATTTTATTTAATTACTTACTTACTCTCTTATCTATTATTATCCTTGTGGTCAGTAATTATTCTTCTGTTGTTGAACCAAAGCCAAAGTAAAAGTCTTTTTCTCTTATAATTGGGCTTGCTGTCATCAAGTATTCTGGGCAGGAATAACATAGGCAAATGAACCACAACAAGTGCGCATTGGATTACATTTTCTTCTGCATATTATTGAAAGGAACAAAGACATCCATGATACAGATATTCTGCCTTCCTTATTTCTTCTCATAGTCTTTAGAGGACCATGGTTTATTTGAATATGCAGGATTTAGACAAGAAACACCAGGTGTTTCTCTTCAATTTGCCTTTGAGTGTCCTCTTCACATTTCTACACATGGACCAGACAGCTCCTCTCTACTTGTCACTTTGTATCTTATGTCACATCTGCCAGGCCTGTGAACATATCTTAGATATCCCAAGAAGTCCAAAGTGGCACTAAATATTTATGATTGAGAAAACTAATTCATATCTCTTCCATATTATAATTAATTTATGATTTAAGCATATTTTTAAGTCAGATAGAGAGAGAGTTGGACAGTAACAACTTTTGAAAGTTCTAACCAGCAGCTTTCCAGATTTCTATAGAATTATGCTTCCCTTGTAGGCCAGTGCAAGCTGTTCTGTTAGTGGACTTGAAGAATATAAGATGAGAACACAAGATGCAGGTCTCTTGCTAGAGAAAGGTGATGTTTGAAAAGATAAATAACTTTTATTTTCAAAACTTGGTGTTACATATTTTGGAACTTTGTATGCACTAAGAAAAGTTTGATCATCATAAAACACATGGCTTTCTTTTAATGCACAAAGGAAAAAGCACATGTATGGTCATTTGTTGATTAATAGGCACATGGCTGGTCAGCTAAGGTGATGATCAGAGGTTGTTTGGGAAGATTACCTAACTATTGGAAAAGGTACAGTAAATACCTTGACAAAAGTACCTTCCTACAGCCTGGAATTCAGTGTTTGAATGGATTGATGTAGGATTTATTTTAGGATTACTGGAGTAATACCTATATTTTTTTTTTCTAGATCTATGAACATTCTGATTAAAATGGTGAATATCCCTTTTTTTCTGATCAACATATCCAATGGCACCTGTGTGTGTAAGATGCTGGTCTTTCCTCATGCATCATACAGGAAGGAAAGTTAGGCAACTCACCAGCACATTCTGGACTGGGAAGGTTTCTGAAGACTAAGACTAATAATGTGGGCTAATTATTTTGATCTGTACTTTGGTGCTAAAAAAACTTTGCAAATAGCTTGCTTGTTGTCAGCAGTAGAATTCTGTATTTCCTCATTACTTGTGTAACAGCACTGTCAAAATTCAAGCAAAATCTCTTGGTCTTGCACTATCAATATCGAGGTCAGATTTGAAAATTATTTCTTCAGAAATACATAGCAAATAGTGTACAATTTCTCATTTTCTTCATGCACAAGAGAATTATAAAATCAGAACACTTATTGAATTACTGTCACAACTACAATTAATTAAATTTTATGAGGAACTAATCCTGCACATCTGTCTTTGTTACACTTCATAATCACAGTTGAGATTCACAATGCAATAGAGTATTTATGCATTTCCAAGCTCACAGTGAAGTAGGATGCTTATTATTGCTAACAATTATTGAGTTTCTCCCATGTAAAATTACAAAAGGATAACATGGATCAGGGTAAAAGATTATATTTAGAGATGTTTTGTATCTGACTGCAAGAAAGATTGATATCTAGATTCTCTGCTGCTGCTAAATTTATGAAGAATACAGTCATATAATTAGAGAACAGTAACAGTTCAGTCATTGAGCTGATGAAAGCACCTTAAGCACCCAAATAAAAGATGATATCTATGTTTACTGTAAATTTTGTTATTGCATTGAGTAATGGTGTAAATTATCTAAACAGGGAAAAAGACCAGCATAAAAAAATTCTTTTATGAAGTTCAGACTGAGGAAAATGTAGTTCTTCAGGAAAAAAAACCCACCATTTTTTTTTCAGAAAATATCTCAAGTTCTTTCAAAGACTAATCTATCCTGAGTTTTAAATCTATTATTTTCTTCTGACTGTATACTTTTCAGCCCCCCCAAAAGCTACTGAGTTACACAAGTGGTTAATACACAAGCCCTGTTGATGATTTTATTTTCTTTGGTTCTGCCAGATTCCTCAGAAATATGGTTCATATACTTCCTTCCTCTAGCATAAAAACACAATAACTTTAATTCTGCATGAATTGTTGTCGAAAAATAACTTGGGGTAAATCATGTCTGAGTAATCTGACTGCTGTCTATAATGCATTGACATGCTTAATGAGCAAGGGAGAGTGGTGGATATTGTCTGTCTGCACTGTAGAAAGACCTTTGACATGTACACCTGGAGAATACTTGTAGTCAGGTTGATGAGCTATTTACTGGATAAGTGGATTATAAGGTTTCACTCTTCTCCAATCTCAGCCCTTTCTGTCTTCAGCCCAAAAGGCTGACTTATTCCATCCTCTTCCTGCTTCCAGGTATTGCAAACTGGATTAAGTGGACAAGGACATTTGCCTATGTCATGGTTTTATATTCTAGTTTCAGGTCTATCATGTTGCTTCCTAAACAATTCCAGCTTTTTAAATGAATGCCAGCCATCCCTTTTCCTCCTTCTGTTCTTTCTCCTTTTACCTCAATTTCTTCTTCATAGAATGTCTCCTTAACTTCTTCCAAGAAAACAACAAAATATGGAACTATATTGCCTTTTCTCAGCATGGTTTCTTTTTTCCATAAATCTCTCCTTCATTTCAATCTCCTGTCAAGCCCATTCCAAGTGATGTCCTTCAATCTTCCTCATTTTCCCTGCCGTCATTTTTAATTCTTCTTCTTTTACTTCTTCTAACTAGTTTCTCCATTTCTTCTCCCTCCTTCCTTGCACATGGCTAGTGTCTTCAGGCTAAAAAGTGTCTTTCCTTGAAACATATTTTATTTGCCACCTACCATCTCTTTTTTATCCATTTTTTTCCTCTGGTCACTGACAACATGTGAATCTCTCAAAACATCTCATAATATCTTTTTACAGTTTTGTATCCAAGCCTAAGAGATAGGATGACACTCTCATTTTCTTTGACTAATACCACCAGAATAGTTATGCAAACCTTTTTTACCTCTTCTTCCATGATTCTTCTCTGAATGAATTTTTATTTTTTAGAAAATTTCCTTCCCTGTTATATTTTTTCTCATTTCTGTCCACAGGAGGCCCAAAATGCTTTCCAGGTATTGTGAATACCAGATTTATGCCTATTGATCCTTCCTTGCTTTGTATATTCAGATCATGACTAGGCTATAAGATAGATATATTCTCCTTTCCACTTATATGCAAATATTTTGATTCATCTTCTCATAATCACATGTCCTGTACTACCCTTTATCTTGAATATTTCCAAAGACTCTTCCTTGCTTTTATCATATCAAGTATTAACCACTTGCCTTCATTTTCAGAATTTCTAACTTTTGATCATCTCCATGCAGTACCAATAGGATTTTTTTCTGCCTCTCACTAGCTCATAATGTCAGTTCTCATCATTGCATTATTAAATTCTCACATACACATCCTACATGTAGTCTTTCATGCTTGGGATGAATTCTCTGTAAATATCTTCAAAGCTATTCCTTTGTCTTCTTTTAAATTCCTCATTAAAATGTTACTTTCCTTTGATAACTAAAACCACACATAGAAGTACTTTTGCGCTTGAAGGACCATACTACCACCTGCCATGCACACCACTGTTGTCTCATTTCTTATACTGAATTTTCCAACATGTCTTTTCCAACATGTCTTTATTCACAGGTTGTCCTTTTTGTTACAGCATATGCTCTGAAAAGCACTATACATCTTTTGATTCAGTGCTTGCACAGGTCCTACTATCATGGGATTTTAAGTTAGTGCTTCCTTTATCATGACTAATAAACAACTGGGGGAAGCATGCACTGAACAGTAAAAAGAAAACATAGGAAGTATAAATTAACAGATAATTAATCATGCCTTACTTATAGACAGAACCCTGTACTGATTACAAGAAGTATCTAAAGACATGCAGGGACAGTAAATGTAGATAAACTAACCTGATGTATCCTGGCTTCTTCTAAAATACATGTTTTTTAGTTTTTTTTAGTTTTAAATTTCATAGAATATGAGAACTCTCCCATACACTTCTCCTTTTTGTAGGAACAGAACTTCAAAAATGTTTTGAAATAGCTTTCTGACTTTATCAGGCACTTCTGCAGGATTTTTATTTTTAAAAAAATATTTTAAGCATTTACATTTAAAAGAAACCCCAAGAGTCAGAGTCACCAATCATCTGATACTATGTCTTCAGCTCAGTTTTTGTCACTTTTATATTTGGTCAGTCACATGTATTTATCCTTCCTAATAAGAGGTGTTAATATCTTATTTTTTATAAGTCTGAACATAATGTTTAATTGTGAATTTAATCTTATGCAATTTAATATTTGCAATGAAAAAAATTAGGACAATGAACTTTGAAATTCAAACTGCTTTTTTAATTCCTGAATTTGAGCAAGCAAGCTAAAATTTGAAGGATCTACTGAAAGAATTTCCTTGTTATTATGAAAATTAGTATTCCACTTCATTGCATTTAGGATGCATTGTTCAGAGACATTCTAGACTCAAAAAAGTGACACCCTATAAACCAGCATAAATTTAAATGTAAATAAGAAAGTGGGCACAGTATCTTTTCTTTTTGAAATAGCAATATAATGTAATTAAAATGTGCAAATTATTACAGTGAGCACTCATGTAACTTGTTATATTACCCACTTGTTGAATATGAAATTAAGGGGTTTATTTTCTTTTGATACGTGTATATAGTTTCAAACATACATCAATAGAAGAAGAAGCCTTTAGATGTAGTGAAACATAAACCAAATTTTATGTAGTGTGTGGTGTGCAGATATGGAATCCTTACAATGTGTTCTGGAATACGATATTTTTTCACCAGATTCTCTTTCTTATATTCAAGCTTTCATCAAAGGGAAACTACTTGCTTCCATAGCAGCTGTAAAATTAACTCTGAGGGTGTCATATTTTCACTGGCTATCTCACTCAACTTAGATTCCATTTTGTTTTGACTCACCCTTGATCATGCAGAGGGCACCCATTTATAGCCTGGTTTTAAAAACACATTTCTCATAAAATTATTACACTTCTTTACTCTGTTTTCTAATTCTGTCTTTAAAAAAAGAGGATTTTAAAGTATTTCCATTTCTTTAGTGTAACAATCTTTTATTTTTAAAAATAAAACCCCTCTACTTCATCTTCTCTCATTGCATGACAAATGATATTATATTTTTCCCCTAACAAATACCTGGAGTGCATGAGCTCATGCAGAAATATGTACATAAATCAACACAGAGTTGCACATACCTGTCACTAACATGATGCTCTAACTACAGAATCATGCATGAAATTACTACAGTCTTGTAGACTTCAAAGACAAACATGAAGAGTTATTTTAGTCCCACAATACG
>NW_008664684.1:0-12483 GCF_000695815.1 Acanthisitta chloris | reverse complement strand
TGCTTCATGACTTTGCCAGACACTGAGATGAGGCTGACAGGCCTGGAGTTTCCCGGCTCCTCCTTGCACCACTTTTTGTGGATTGATGTGACATTTGCCAACTTCCAATTATCTGGGACCTGCCCAGTGAGCCAGGACTGTTGGTAAATGATGGAGAGAGGCTTGGCGAACTCTTTCACCAGCTCCCTCATCACCCTGGGATGGATCCCATCTGGTCCCATAGACTTGTGAGGATCCACGCGGCTAAGCAGATCACTAACCATTTCCTCTCAGATTTCAGGGGGGATATTTGGCTTCTTATCTCTGTCTATCAGCTCTAGAGTCCAGTTGTCCTGAGGACAACTCATTCACTCACATGCCACCTCATTAAACTCTGCCTGGCTGTTAGCAGAAATAGAGGAACTTAGCCATGCCTGACCTGGGTGGGCACAGTCAGGACCATCCCCAGGACACTGAGCCAAGCACTCCCAGTTAACATTTGCACCTCTGCAACCTTTATCATTTGATACAAGACAATTGGCAGTTTTTCCTCTCTTGCCTCAAAGAGGGGTTTGTCACCCTTACAGGGAAGAAATGAGCTGTTAACTGATGGCACAATATCCCAGGAGTAAGCAAGCAGCAAACAAACAAAAAATGATCCTGATTTTCATTTCTTCTGCACAATTATTCCAATTATACCATATATCACATCATTCGCATTGCTACAACAGAGCCTTTTATATCTGCTTGAGTTGTCAGCTTACCTTTAAAAAAGGCTGATAGAAAATGAGGCACTTGCTTTATGCTGATGCAGTTAAGGGAGCTAATTTCAATTCCAAAGCAAACAAGATTTATGCAAGTTAATAGCCTGAGGGGTCCAGGAGCCAACTAAAGTAAGGCTCTTGTTGTTCTGTTTTAATAATCCATGGGACAGTCTGAGGTATTTACATAAATTGAATCTTCCAGAACTCATCTAATTTCCAGGCAATAATTTCCTAGGCGGGGAGGACATTTACTACTAATTTCAGAAATGCACAAACAGCTTTTTCTGGCTTTGCATGTGGCCCTGAAGCATATTTGGGGCAGCATAAAGACAGTTTCCCACTTGGTGCTTATTTGCCAAGATTAAATGCCACTGGGATCAAAAAAAGGTTGGTCTGCAGACTCAACAGTTTACCTCCCCATTGCAGGATCTTCCTCTGTTCAGAAGCTCAAACATTTCCAAGCAATGCAGTGGCATGTGTCAGCAGCTGTTCTTGGGAAAGCCATGTAAAGTTCTATAAAAGCACTAAGTAGCCTGCATTTCAATTAGGCCAGAGATCTGACAAATCACTAAATTGATCTGTCATTAATAAATGATAACTCCTGAAGTTCATTGACCACTCAGAAGAAACATCTAGTTTCTGCTTCTTATGGCAATGTATTGAAAACCAGCTGATTATTTCACCAACAGAAGGGAGTATTTTCCTATCCAAGCCTGGTTTTCCTGAGGAGCTAAATGTAATGAGGTATCTTCAGCGTAACGTTTTCAGCAGAGCTCAGAAAAGTTCATGGCCCTTCCCCGCAAACGTTTATGTTGATATCTGTAGAAATTTTGTAGCAGCCACAAATACAATTTGTCAGTCTTTGTGTTCTTTGTGGCTGCTTCTCCAAGCACCTGCCAAGTACAAGGGCAGTGGAGGCTCAGTGGCTGAGGATGTTCATATTTCAATATCATAGTTCCCACGCTTGTTTACACAGCCCCAGGATCTCTGCTCACAGGGACATGAGCAACAGAAGCTCTGCAACTATTTTCAGCACATCACATCTGGGCTATTTAACAAGATACATTTTCTATTACAAAAATGAATGGAAATCACATAGCAACAAAAACAATCCTTAGCATGATATCAAGGAATATTATAAACGCTCCTCCACCTAGAAGCAGGTGCATTTGGGTTTACTCTTCACACTTACACAAACGGCCTAATTATCCTTGGAACAAGACAAGAAGATGGGGTGAAATTAGAGTAATTTCCTTCAGTTTACAGACCACTTAGACGCAAGATGCTGAGAAGTATCTGTTGGCAATGGAAATACCCAGGCAAAGACCTGCAAAAAGTGGGCACTGATCCTGCAGGAAAGCATCTGTTTGGGACATCCAGGATTCTGAGACACTGACTTAATTAATCCCCTCAGTCACTGACTGGCTAGGGGACACCGATCAGCCCCTCCAGTGTCCTTCTGCCTGAGTGATCAAAGCAGCATGCGGCTCCGGGCAGGCTGTATCAGACCTTCCTCCACACCTGCTGGGATAAGGAGCAGGGCTGTGGCAGACCCTGGCGCTGCCTTGCTTTTGCTAAGGACAAGAATTCAGCCTCTCTAGCATCCATAGCCCAGTACTGCATCCCCTGTAAGATGGTGACCCCCTGTGGAAAGCTTATAGGTTACATGTACCAGGCTACAACAGGTGAGAAAGGAAGGCTTTAATTAGTCCTAGGGATCTGGGGGACCCAGGGACCACTTCTCCCTGCCGGAAATTCATCCAATACTTTCGCTCGCTCTGCTCTTCCCTGCTAACTGTGCCATGGGCAGCAGTGGTGCCTTTTTCTCTCTTCCAGTTCTGGGAGACATAAGTGCAATGGTCGGACACCTGTCTTTCAGGAGAGCTTGTGAAACAGCATCTTCCACAAGACAACACAAATGCCCCAGTAAAATGCAGATGGTGATGATCAAGCCCAGGAAAGAGCAGCCCAAATGTCAGCAGAGGGACATTTGGTCACATCTGCAGCTTATGTGCTGGTTTCAGATGACATCACACAGCACCTCCTCCAAGGGTAGGTGTTCCCTCAACATTCCCTATAAAAATAAAATCTAAAAAAGTAAACATAAAAATTTAAACCTTGCTTGCCTTTGTCAGTGTTTCAGACCAAGGTCCAGTCGATGCTTCTCTGTTGGCTAAAGCAGCATTTTGCAGTACCCTGCTCCTCTTGCAGTGGGTACATTCACTCCACAGGAAAGTTTCAAAGGAGCTTGAACAAAGTATTCAGAGATGCCACACCAGGTGACATACAGCCCCTTGTATAAGGCATGCCCTGGACCAGAGGTTCCCGAACAGAAGATTCAATGAAAGGCCAAGATATTTTCTGTGACTTCAGGGGAATTTGGGGCCCATTTCAATACAAGACCCTTTGCTGCCTGCACTGCCAGTGCCAGGCACTGAAGCCCCCACAGAGAGCAAAGTGTTCTGCTCTTGTGCTGGCTGCATTTGCTTTGGGCAGCATCAGGG
Source organism: Acanthisitta chloris (assembly GCF_000695815.1). Taxonomy (NCBI): domain Eukaryota; kingdom Metazoa; phylum Chordata; class Aves; order Passeriformes; family Acanthisittidae; genus Acanthisitta; species Acanthisitta chloris. The sequence continues at coordinate 9,236 of NW_008664684.1, read as the reverse complement.
TGAAGGAGCAGACATCAGCACTGTGTCTGCTCACCAGATTCACTGACAGGCATCAATCCCAAGACTGGCCCCTGCTCTCCAGCTCAGCTGGGTTAGCATAGCCCTGCAGGCACAAAGAGAGGAGATGCTCACCAGTTGCTGCAGCCCTTTCACAAGTGTCCTCTAAGCAGCACCTGGGCAACGTTTCTCCATTAAATTTAAACTGCTTGAAGGCCAATTGGAGTGTTACAGATTTCTCAATCCCCTTTTAAAAATGTAAAAAAACCACATTAAGGCTGTCAGGCAGCTTACAGCCAGGCCCAGAGCTAGGCTTGTTCCCAAGCAAGTCACTTTGGCGTACCGTATTGCCTTAGATCAAAATTTGTCTTTGGCACCAGGCTCTACCATATGCATTACCCCCAGGATGGGCAAGGATGATGTGGGCCTTACCCCTGAGCCACAGCTTTGCACCATCCCAGCACTCCCCATCCTGTCCTGGTAGAACACAGAGAGCACTGGTGCTGACTGGAAGCTCTCCAGATAGCCCACACATACGGAGGCAACATCCTCACGTTCTTTTCTTCTAGCCCAGACACAGTGAAGCACTGAGCACTTTGCCTCTTCTGAGGACAAACAGGCTAATTTCAGTGCACCCAGTATGAAATGTAGTAGGTATCTGAAATGTGACAAAAACATGTCAGTCTAGGGCCAGTATTTAATTTCTCACTCACTACTCACTGCTCACTCTCACTACTTCCTGATCGAACTGGCTCTGTTGATAGCCAGAGAATGCTCAGTGGAGCATCTGAAAACCTGTCAGGCATTTTTCCTCCCACCTTTCCTTTCAATATCATCTGAGAAGCTCTGTGGTTAGTACTCAGCTGACAATCTTTGTGATGAGGCGGAAAAAAATTGGTTTACAGCAGCCATGGCTCTTCCCTAGTGAATCCCACCCTGCCAGACCCAAGCACAGACCAGCCTCTTTTCCTACAAGTCCTGAGCACATATCAGCCTGTCCCACAGTGGACACAAACCACACTGTCTTCCCCGTGCAGCCCCAGGCACAGTGGGCCCCAATGACATCTGTGTGGGGGATTCAGTATCTAGCTCTATTCTCCAGTGCTACAGACAGGGTTTATTTGCAGCAGCTGCTTCAACCAGTGGATGCAAGCTTTCTTAATTCCCATTAGAGGTGGTAAACAGGGAGTCAAAATGAGATTTTTCTGAGATTTGTGCTGGATTGATGTGCCTGTGCTCTTATTCCTTTAATAGCTGAACTTCTTGCTTCCTAGCACAAGCATCTGCAGGTAGCATTTTCCTACATGTTGGACAGATTAGTTTAAAACAGCAGATCAAAAAAAGTTTCTTGCCAGTTCTCCAACTTCCTATCAAACTGAGATCCCAGACAGTTTTGTTCAAAAGCCTCTGAGCAAGCCAGCTGGGCAAAAAGCACGTCAGAGCTGTGGAAACATCATGTTTCATTATTCTCTCAACATTTCGCAGAATAATTTTCACTGAACCATCTGGGGTGTGCAGGACACACAAAATGTTGGATGGAATAGGAAAAACATTTCCATCTATGCTATCTGGCTGACACAGAAAGCAGTGAAAAGACCTACTGTGATAAAATAGGTAATTAAAAATCTGTAGTAATTGTAACAAGTCCCATGAGCTTTATCAAGGGAAGGTCGGTGTAATTAGCCGACCTGCCCAGCCAAGCTGTGCTCAGAGGCCCAAAACTAATTTCTTTGTTTTATAGGCTATTGCTCATCTTGTTGCTCCTGAAGAGTTCCCACACATCCCTTCTGGAACCAGCCCTATGATCCCCAAGCTCATCAAATTGTGCCTCTGCACAGCCAGAGCTTGGTATATCCAGCTTTGGCTGGACAAGCTACAAGCGGGTATGTAAAGAGCATCTTTCACAATGGCTCTGGTGCCCCCTCTCCTCTGGAGAAGACATGCCTAGAACTAGCATGGCTGCACTTCAAACCACACTCACATGAAAAGCCTGGCCAACCTTTTCTCTGGCTTCTTTAGTACAATTGGTTCTTCCAGCTTGGCTGGTCATCAAGCTAACACCAGGCTCAGTAACCACAGGAGTCTCCTGGTGCTGCTGTGTGTGCGAAAATCACTCTGCTTTTGGCCTTTGGCACCCAGAAGGGAGGAACTTCCCTAGATAGCTGCTTAGGATGGATCCTGGCACAGCCTGTTTTGCACCTAGGTCAACTCAGGACTACAACATTGATGGAGCAAGCAGTGGGTGAAGAGACATGGTCCCCGGCTCTGCAGCTGTCACAGCTGCCATATGCTGAAGGGTGGCAATTCATTTTCCTCTCTGGCATGTAGCAACCTGCAGCCCAGCAGAACTCATCACTGCAGCAACTCAACCAGGAGATGACAGAGGGTTGAAGATGTTCAGAGGGAAGTGGTCCATGCTTCCCCCATCACTAATCAGGGCAGGGTGTCTGCATGAGGCAATAGCAGTAACCTTACTCCCCACCCCACAGTCAAGGGTGGGCAATGTTACTGGGAATAAGGATGAAGTTCCACTGATGTTAATGCCACATGCTTAATGCCAGTTTTAGCCACTTCTGGCACTTGGAGATGGTAACTTTCCTTCAGGGATGTCAGGTCTACTCTCCTTGACCCCATGAGAATGGAAGAAAACAACTACCCACCTGTACAGATGGAAGGACTTCACCTCGAACAAGGGAGAGGGGTATGCTTAGTGTGAACATCACTACTTCACCGGAAACCATTCTTTTCCAGCTAATTTTTTTATTCAAAATATTAAATTACTTCCCCCACAAGGCCTGAGTCCCAGTTTGTTCTGCAGCTGAGTGCTTAAAAGAAAATGGGTGGAGATGGCACAGCACAAGATATGGCATTTCTCAGATGGTGGGGAAGAAAGGACAGTGCCTCCCAGCAAGTCATGGTGAGCCACTGAAGGTTTTTCTCCAGATGGAAGCAGAGAAAGGTTTCCCCATCATCAGCCCCATGCAGACACATACCCACATCCACCTCCAGGAAGGTCAGAAATAGCACCCGGCACACACCCCAACACTCATCCCACCAGCTTATCATGGGGATGAGCAGCTGAGCTTCTCCTTTTCTTCCCTGCTGCAAAATCCTACAGAAGGAGCCCACTAGCTTACAGAGGTTGAGCAATACCATGTGAGTGAGTGACAATGACAGAAAAGAGGCTTTAGCATGTGTCACCTCAAGCCCTTGGTCCTGTCCCAGGGTCTACCATCCCAGTGAGCCATGAGGTATTTGTACAGTAAAGACTGCAGGTTAGCTGCTCTTCTAACTCAAGAAGAGTCCTCCTCACTCCTCCTTGACCAGCCTGGGACAGTGCTGCCTGGAGAGGAGCACCAGGCACCTGCCCTCCCACCTTCTCACCCACAAGCCACCATCAAAGCTGGGTGACAAGAGTCATGGAAGGACTCAGCATTGTCAGCAATGACCCAACTTAGGACACTTTCCTGCTCAACCTGCAGAAATGATCTCCAGATCACCACTGCATCCCACAAGTAAAGGGATACAAAGTCTTACCTCTCCAGTGTCAAAAGATAAAGCGCCAAGATTCAAAACAGGATGTGGGTTTAATCGGCAAATCCAATCCCCTGAGGGATCTACACTACAGTGATTCTAAGGCACTGCATGTTACCACTGAATACAAACAACCTAGCATCTCCAAACACTCACTAAGAGGTCTCCACACCTTAGGCTAGGCACTACTGTACATCCTGAGCACATGAACATGGGCAGCAGCACTGGGTGGCCCAGAATGAGGGCTGCAGGTTGACCTGGATCCTCGCATGGACATTTCCTCTCATAATTGCAGGAAATTGCAATTTAGGCTGTGTGCTGGAGGAAGTGTCCATACCTGTCAGGAGTGATGATATAGCTTCAACTATCTCAGAAAAACCCTGTAGGGCCATGTCCCAGGGAGCACCATAAGCAGGGGATGAGGCAGGAGCTGGAGGGACTCCAACACTAGCCATGCCCTTCCCAACAGTCCTACAGGGTCTCAGCATGGCTGGCAGAGCCATGGGTGGGACAAGGTCAATCAACAGCCCCAGACACAGCAAGAGGATGAACCAGGACCAGGGTCCCTACAGAAAGCCTGGCCTGGAGTAGGAGAAGGGCCTGGAGACAATGCTACAAGGCAGGTCCAAGGTCCATGCAGCAGCCAGGGCTGCAAATAAGAACACATTTAGTGCAGCTCAGACAGGGACAGAGGATCCAGACTTGAGCTTAAGTGAGGTCCTGGGCCATGGACAGAGGTGTGTTTGGGTGTTCATTGCTTGGTCAATGCTAATGAGGATAATGAGGATATAGTCCTGCTCTCTGCAACTGAGCATGCCATAGCTGTGGCACACCAGTAATACCCACAGGCTCCAAAACCATCATGACTTTCACAGCAGTATGTCTCAGCTGTGCTTTGCAGAGCTGGGAGCCTAAGTCCATGTGAGCACAGGTCTGCAAGTGCAGGCACTGCTAAGGAGACCTACACTTCTTACACAGTTGGCCTCAAATCTCTCCCTGAGAACCAGAGCCAGGAAACAACCTTGGGTTCACAAGCTGCAGCAGCAGAAAAGCACTGAACCCTGTAAGTTTCAGAAAGAATGACCCCACAATTTATCCATCAGATGCAAGCAAATCATAACAAGAGACAACATGAAACAAGCACTTTCCTGATCACTTCCCCACATCTGTCACCAACATTTGAAAAAGTCAGGCACTGAATGCAGCTAAAAATAAGGGCTTGGTGTTCAGCTGACTGAGTCACCGCCAGCCAGCTAAGCAGAAAGATCTGCCAAGCAAAAGGGCCTGGCAGGGGAACTTCTACTATTGCTCTTAGCCTGTTGCAAATGCAAAGAAATACAGCCCACAGAGGAAGGTGTTTAAATTAGGTCAGGCTGTTTTGGCATTTGCTCCAAGTGGAGAGCACATAGGGATAATCACCAAATCTGACACTCAGCAGCTTGTGAGGATTGGGTAATCTGTGCTATTTGTTCGTGCCCTTAGTCATTAGCATTTCAACATGAAAATGCAGTATCTTTGGATTCAGGAGTTCATAATGCTCATACTCTCATTTTCTCTGGCACAGATACTCCTTTTTCCCCACATGCTGTTCCAAGCTCCTGGTTAATAAATACAGCAAAGCAGTGGAAATGCCTAGTTATGTCCATCTGCATCCTCATTTCTTGCCTCATCTCCTTTCTAAGGCGATCAGTGCAATTACCTATCCAGGCCTTAAGCCAAGATGACAGAACAGAAATAGAGGCAAATCCACCAAAAGCATGAGGGAACCCCTTCACCACTGCCTCATGCTTGTATGCATAGACTAGAAAAGCAGGGATAAGCATGTATGAATGGAGTAACCAGAAAAGGACAAGTGAGGACACCTGAGAAGCTTGACACCAGGATTTCCAGGGTCAACAGGGTTACTGACCCAAAACCACTGCAGACACACCTGCACAGTCACGACCTGGATGGCAAGGAAAATGGGCCACCTTCATGCACAGCACTCAGCAATAATGGGGTGACAATGGGGCAACAGAGGGAATAATTCCTATCGGATCTGAGCACAATCTGGATGGAGATCCTTGGTGTCAGGCAACCAGCTCATCCTACCAACATGAATAAAGATCTGGCCTTACGCTCACCACAAGCTTGTCAAACCCCAGCAATGATGGGAAGTGGCATTCCCCTTGGAAAAAAGGGCAATCCACAGAAGATGCATTCCCAGGGAGCTGGACTCACTTTATCTGTGTGTGAGATTTACACCAAAAGGAACACATTTACTTCAAAGGTCAGAAAAAGCAAAGACACAAAGTAGAAAATGTACTATCAGGACTATGCAGAATAAGAAGCATCCCAATATTTCACCTCAGCACCTTCACCTACTCCAAACTCCTTCTCTTGACCTGACACCTTCCCTTATTACCTGAAGATGAATCTTTTATCACAGGGATTCTGGTCCTTCCTTCCAGCCTTCTCTCAAGAGTGAAAAACCAAAAGACCTCTTGTATGCATACCTTGTATGACTTGCCTTCTGTCTCTTTTGCTTGGGATCTGCACATCTCAAGGCAATGAGAAGCTGTAATTTTGTTGGGGTTTTTTTTCTAGACCTGGAGCTGTCTTTCCCTGTGATGCTCACACCAACACCAAACATGGTGCCACACTGACTGAAGCTGGCAGCAATGTGTCTGAGTGAGTGAAAGAACCCTACAGGCTTGTACATGCCCTTGGATTTAGAGGGTCACTTCTGAGCAACATTCAGGCTCACAGAACAAAGCCAGGCTTTGTGGATGATATCAATTTGCTATAAAACAACACTGGCTGACATTTCCTCCTTATCAGGTACCCACTTAACACTAATTACTAACACTGCCTCCCCTCACTGGGCTGTCCTCAGCCTAAATAAGGTTATGGGTTTCAGGGTCACCTGCCCTTTCCCATGCAGGCATGGTATGCCAAATTTCCTTCCAATACAAATTCATTACAGTTTAACAGTTAACACCTCAGCCAGTTCTCAGAAATGCTGATGGGTGCTGATCTTCTCTGCTCATGGATTTAAAGGCATTTGTCCAGATCAGACAACATTCAAATTCCCTACAGGTAATACACAGACAGATATAGTTCAGTCTCCCCCAAGACAGACTACTCACAGATCCACTCCAGGCATCTCTGCTTGCAATGGGAACTGTCATGGGTCAGGGACACATGCCAAAAGAGCTGTTTTCTTAGCAGTCATAGTTTAAGTTATAAATTAAGGGAGCTTAATTACTGCTTGGACTGGAAGGAAAGCATCAGGGATTCCTGTTCAGAAAAAGCTAGGGATATATCCTGTAAAGAGCATAGGCCATTGGAAACAAGGGTTCCTGAAACACCTCAAAAGCAGTGCAGAAAGACACTGGAATGGTTAATTTTTGCACAGCTGCATATGCAGCCTTGCAACAGAGTAGTACAGCAGCCAGCACCCAAAACAATCACAGCCTCCATACCAGCTTTGGTTATTCTTCCCAAGACCAAGTTATTTACAAAAGCAGAGCATTTCTCCAGTGAAAACAGCTTAGACTTCCATCTCTTACTCAAAACCTGATCAGGTTAAGGGACAAGAAGACATGTTTTGTCTCCCTTGTGATCATAAGCCCATATTACTTCTCATCCCATTCTTTCGGCAGGACAGACTAGGTGACAAATGAAAGCAAACCCTCCCTCCAGGACAGCAGACGATCAAAGAAAAACACACATCACAGCAATTATTAATTAAGCTTTTATGTTTACAGTAGTCACTTAACCAGGAAACTAAGGGGGTTTAATTAGAATTCTGATGCTGGAGTGACTTCATTGGGAAAGCTGTAGGATGACCAGAACAGCTGCTCTTAAACATTTTTCCAAAGAAGAAAAAGTTGAGATCATACTGTGCTTTAGAAGTAAAGTTACATGGTTTAATTTGCATAGCACAAGCATATGTAAGTAGCTGGATTAACAGGCTTTGATAAAGCCCATCTCAATTTGTGTTATTGCTTTTCTTTTAGATCTGAGCAACTGGTTGCTGGTCTCTGCTGGAACCAAGGTAAGCTTACTGGCACTTACTGCTCAGTAGCTCAATTCGGTTGAGCCAAGGAACATTCAACACTACGAAGTTGCAAATGGTGTGCTAAGGAGAGAAAGAAAAAAGTAGTTATCAGATTAAGAGCATAAACCAGTGTGATTTACCAGTGCTCTACACTTCTGGAGCTCTCTAGATCTGCCTTCTCCATACAAGTACTCTGGAACTCTTGTTTGTACCCCCTCAGGATGAATCATGTCTCTCAAACAAACCCCAACATACAAAGCTGAGCAGTCAGCACCGCTGAGGATCAAGTTACCTTCTTTATCCACCCACAGAGGAAAGCCACCCACAGGGAATATACATATACGCATATCACTGCCATTAACAGAAGGAATGAAGTGCTACAGAAAAACTAGACTCGGGCCAGATCAAGGCAGACATTTGGTGCTCCCATCCAAGTACTCTGTACAGGGCATTGCCATTAGACAAAACACCCATGTAACAGCTTGGTGGGCACGGAGAGCAGGGGCAATCTGCCTCTTGTGGGCAGTGCTTCGCCCAAAGCTCTGTTCACAGGAACACAAGTCCTTCAGGAAAGCATGCCAAGCCAAGCACATTTACACCACCATGGTAAAGAAGAGCCAAGAATGGAATGGAGACTGAGGACCCTTGATGGAGAGTCATGAGACCTGTAGGCTTGGCAGAGTCTCCTCCACATATCCTTCTGAGCCAGACCATGAGCACTTGTTAAGAGGATTGAGGCACACAGTGCTCCAGCTTCAGAGCCCTACTTATAAAACAGGCAAAAGGCCCAGCCTTCTCTGACGTCATCATCCAGCAAGGCAAGTTCTGCAAGGGCAGTACCTTGTTACATGTAAAGGCATGATGTCTCCGATCTTGGCTGGGGCAGACAGGGGACACAGCCCACAGCCCTCAGTACTACAGCAACCAGAGGGATGGGGTTGGAAACTGGGGAGCCTGCACACTGCCCTGGAGCCTACCTTAGCCATCTGCGGCTCGTTGTGCAAAGCACAGCGCTGGAGATCTGCCGCTGGCTTCGTGCAAGTCGTCCGGGCAATCTCCACTTCCATTATGTACTTGACTCCGGCCACAATCTGCAACAAGACCAGTCAGCAGAGGCAGCTTTATTTTCAGCACACACAGAAGAGCTCTCTGACGAGAGAAGCCTAACAAAGAGGCAGCAGCTTTCCTGTTACATGATGGAAACCAGACCAGCAAAGTAGAGAGGGGACTACACATGGCAACCCCCACGAAAGAGGCACCTGGCACTCTTTCAGAAACAGGAAACAAAATCCAAGTAAACACATCGCAGTGAACAGCTTCCTCAGCCATAAACAGAGACGTGTTAACTCATCAGAAGCACAGGGAAGTCACTGACTTCTTCAATAACACGCAGCACTCAAGGGCACTCAGACTGACAGGAGCCAAGCTATTAAAAAGGGGGTTTATTCACTTTCTGTGGGAAAAAGCCGCAGAACCGCTGAGGCCCGAGGCCTGTCCTGCCTCCACGAGACTCCCAGCGGCCTCACTCCTCCCCAGCCGTCCCGGGCGCTCCCCTGCCTCTTGGCGCTGATGACCCGCACCACCCGGCTGGAGTACATGTCGTTGCTGGCCCTGTTGTACGTAGTGATGGCGAACTGCAGGGCCCGCTGCAGGCCCTCGTCGT
>NW_008664683.1:111011-111496 GCF_000695815.1 Acanthisitta chloris | reverse complement strand
TGGGAATGGGAATAGGAGCAGGAGTGTGGCTGGGGATAGGAATGGGAGCAAGAATGGGAATGGGAATGGAGCTAGGAATAAGAATAGAGATGGGAATGGGAATAGGAATGGGACTGGGAGCAGGGCTGGCAATAAGAATACGATGGGGATTGGAATAGGAATGGAGATGGGAATGGGAATGGGCCTGGGACTGGGAATAAGAATAGAGGTGGGGATAGGAACAGGTCTGGGAATGGGACTGGGGCTGGGAATAAGAGTAGGGATGGAGATGGGAATGGGAATGGGAATAGAGCTAGGAATAAGAATAGGGCTGGGAATGGGAATAGGAGCAGGAGCATGGCTGGGAATAGGAATGAGGATGGGAATGGGAGCAGGAATAGGAATGGGACTGGGACTGGGGCTGGTAATAAGAATAGGGGTAGGGATGGGAATGGGAGTGGGGATGGGAATGGGACTGGGACTGCAGCTAGGAATAAGAGTAGGGA
>NW_008664683.1:99887-110932 GCF_000695815.1 Acanthisitta chloris | reverse complement strand
TGGCACTGGGACTAGGGCTGGGAATAAGAATAGGGATAGGAATAGGAATGGGAACAGGGCTGGGAATGGGACTGGGACCGGGGCTGGTAATAAGAATAGGAGTGGGGATGGGAATAGAAATGGGGATGGGAATGGGAGCGGGGATGGGAATGAGGATGGGGATAAGAGCGGTGCTAGGAATGGGACTGGGACTGGAGCTAGGAATGGGAATAGTAGCAGGGCTGGGAACAAGAATGGGGTTGGGAATGGGAGCAGGGTTGGGAATGGGACTGGGGCTGAGGGAATGGAGCAGGGGCAGGGTGGAATGGGGCTAGGGGAACAGAGCGGAAGCAGGGCAGGGAATGGGAATAGGAGTGGGAGAGGAGATGAGGATGGATGGGAGCAGGGCTGGGAATGAGAGTGGGGCTGGGGATAAGAATAGGGATGGGAATGGGAATAGGAGTGGAAGCTGGGCTGGGAATGGGAATGGGGCTGGAAATAGGAGTGGGGCTGAGGGGATGGACTGCGATGGGGTTAGTGCTGGGGGACCAGAGTGGAAGTGGGGCCGGGAATAGGATTGGAGCTGGGGCTGAGAGCAGGCAGCAGCTCCCGCCGAGCCGCACGGCTCCATCCCAGGGCAGGCCCCGTGTGAGCACAGTGCAGTGCAGCTCCTCCGTGTCCCCCGGGGCGAGCAGAGCTGCCCCGTGCCCGTGTGGTGTGCTGCCAGCAACAAAGGTGCTGGGGCATCCAAACCTTCTCCGAGGGCAGGGCCAGGCTGGATGGGACTCAGAGCAATCTGGTGCTGGGGAAGGTGTCCCTGCCCACGGCAAGGGGTTAGCATGAGGTGGCGTTTAGGGTCCCCTCCAGCCCACACCGTCCTGTGAGTGTTTGCTGGCAGGGGAACAATGTCACGTTTCAGTCAGAGCACACAGTGCTGCAGGGGACTGGGGGTCCCTGAGCCTGCATGTACCCGCTGGGTTTGCTCACGTCTTTGTTGCTGGCAATATCAGACACAACAACACCTTCTGGCTGCTTATGTGACCGTTAGAACCATGCAAAACTTACCACCAAACAAGAAGAGGCTAAGGTTTGATACTTGGTCCTGTAACAAGAGAGGAAAGGGGGAGGAAAAGCTCAGTGGCTTCTTCAAGCCTGTCACAAGAAGAAAAATGCATCTCTGGTGAAAATCCAGTCATTAATTTGGCTGTGAACTTGTGAGACAAATTAAGCAGGTGCCCAAAAAGTTTTAGCAGGAGGATCCGTGTCTCCTGCAAACACCCTGTCCCTCATGGTCCCAGGCACGCAGTGATGTATGGGAAGGTGACTTCACTTGGACTGTGCATTTGTTTACATATTAATGGGGAAATACAGCTCTGTGACACTGGTTTGTGTCCTCAGAGGATATCCTGGCCAGGGATAAAATCTATTTATGTGTAATTAAAATACAGAAATTACTGGATGCTGTTCAGAGACTGATTGATGAGACCAAGTGTAACAGTGAAAATAGCAACAGCTTCTTTTTAGTATTTTCATTAATGTGTAATAATAAGGTAGAAATAGTTAAGAACACCTTTTCTGGTGAGACTTTGTGGACAGAACATCAACTTAAAATACATACAAATTTACTGACACAGAGCAATCCCAATGACTTTTGAGCATACCTGTTAGTTAGAATGCACATTAGGACAATCAATTTCACCTTCACATTTCAGAACAAGATATCTGTGTCTGTAGGACTGAAGTGACAGGGACTGAGGAGGTATGTAGTCTCCAGGTATCTCCAAAGGCAGCAACAGCCAAAAGGAAAACACTTCTGTGGTTGTAGCAGAAGGAGCAACATAAGGAGACATTTTAATTATATAAATGTTAATATTTCATATTAAGAGTTAATATTCAAACAGTATATATGGTTCTAGGGTCTGGAGTTCTATGGGGTCTGCAATCTTCTGAAGATGAACATGATTTGATGGCTGGAGTAAACTCTTCTCTCAGTGAATGGCTGAAATGCCCAATCAGTTTAGCTCGTAAAGGAAGATCAGGAGGTGACTTGATGGCAACATGTATCTAATTTGAAAGGAAAATTGTATGAAGTACTCAAAAAATAAAAATATTGCAACACCCGGTTGACTAAAAGCTACAGATACAATTACCTTTAAGACTGTTATTTCTTTCTTTTGGCTTCCTCAGCTCTGGATGGTGCCTTTTATACGCCGCTTTAACACATAATGCCATTCACACAAAAATAGAGAAATTTTTTTTCTAGGTTTGACTAGAGAAGCTCTTTTACACTCTATCGAGGCTAAACAGTGTAAGCAGCATGTCTTAACTGCTATCCTGCGGATTACACTTCTTAACATATATATTTTACAGTTCATGGCATGGTTGGTGCTCGGAGGGATATATGTGCACAGTAGAACGTTAGCACTAATTAAAACAATATATATGCAGTTGCTGTCAAGATTTTGTTCTTTCTGTACTGTATATTCACTGTAGGTGATCAAAGCAAGTCCAGGTATGTCTGTGCCATATCCAAATGTTTCTAATGGCATCCAGTGCTTTCATCTTACCCATGGGCAGCAGAGTAGCCACCAGAACTGTATCTCTTCATAAATATTTATTTTTTATGAGGTATTTGTACTCTGTAGAGTGGTATTACCATATATTCAGAGAAATGAGCTGTATTATTGACAGGCTATAAAGTCACACAGCAGTAATATAATTGTTAGAAGTATTGTTAGAAGATTGATCGCATGTCATGGAACGTACATCTCACATTTTATCATCCGTGATGCACAGACCTTTAGTGTAGTCGTTGCATGTACATTTAACACAGCACTTCATCACAAATGCTGTCCAATTTGTTTCTCTAAGTTAGTAACAGAAGGAAAAGGCAGCTTTTTACCAAAGACAGGCTCCACAGCTGTTAGCTTGGAGGCTTTCAGCTGTGATTGCTAGTGGGAAGCTGCCGGATTGGTATGACCTTCCTTGCAGAGCAACTGGAAAAACCTGGTGTAACTGGAGAGTCTCTGGGCACGCTGTGTGGCAGCAGGAGTGGTGGTACTGCAGTGGATGGAGAGCTGGGTGTGAAGGTGAGATTTCCAGTACCTGGGATAGCTGGGCAGACTCTGGGCTCGGGAAGGGGCTGCTGGTCTGTATGGCCAGCTGATCCCAGTTGGAAGAGACTCTGGCGCATCCTGCAGCCGCGCTGGGTTTGTCCAGGAGGTGGTGGTGCTGCTGCACGAGATGTGTTGTATCGCCAGCGCGTTTAACTCGCAACTCGGTGACTCAACTCTGCTATAGGTTCACAATTATGTCTCCTTTTTACAGTCTGCTGCGTGATTTTTATGGCTAGAGCTAATGGGAACATATATATATATATATATGACTAAGTGCACTTGAATCCACAATATTCTGCATTTCTGAATGTTAAATCCCGAAGCAGCTAAGGGTCAGAGATCAGAGTGCTCAGCAGAACTAATGTCATGAAGATGTTATTATCGTTTAGACTCAATGATCTTTGAGGTCTCTTCCAACTCAGCTGATTCTATGATATCCAAATGGTTTATTGTCCTGTTTTTCAGCTTTGTAAGGATGGATTGCTGTGCTCAGCACAGACCTAGTCACTAGCTAAAAATTGGCTTCTGCAAACAAACCTCATGACAGAAATTGCAACCCAAGCCTAGGTCAAAATGGAGTCACTGGATCTTTTCAGGCTTTTCTGGCAGGTATTGCCCTGTCAGTGGGGCAGTATGTCAGGGTGAAAGTTACTGCTTTATTCATCTGGACCAAACCATCAAGAAACTATTGTATCAATACTTCAATTTTTAGGGTTGTTTTGGGGTGGGGTGTTTGTTCAGTTGTCCTGTGCCTCTAAGCAAAATTTGCTTTATTTTATTTATTTTTACCATTTGTCATCATGGGCAGAGCTGTCAACTTCATCCATAAATGCAATTATACAATATTTCCCATTAAAAGGCATTTTGTTGTTGCTCCTGCAAAATTTATTTCTATAGGCTGATTTTTTTTTTTCTGCACTGACTGTGGGGTGTTTGTTCAGTTGTCCTGTGCCTCTAAGCAAAATTTGCTTTATTTTATTTATTTTTACCATTTGTCATCATGGGCAGAGCTGTCAACTTCATCCATAAATGCAATTATACAATATTTCCCATTAAAAGGCATTTTGTTGTTGCTCCTGCAAAATTTATTTCTATAGGCTGATTTTTTTTTTTCTGCACTGACTGTTTGGCTCTGGCTGAACTCAGGAAAGCTTCAGCAGTCTGGCACTTATAAGATCAAGTTATAGGAAGAAATGCTGCTTGGGCAGACACTTGATCAAAACCTTCAGCTGTGCTGTTGAGAGGTTCAAGTGCCTCTTAGTTTTAAAGCCTAGGCTCAAAACTTCTTAGGGAAGTTCTGCTTGTTTTAAGGCTTCACTTTTTGCTGTGTTACTCTCCTGAAATTTGGCCTAGTTGTCAGGTTTTGCAATACCTGCTTACACAGAAGTCTGTGTGGAAGTGAAGTCACTTGGGTGAGTGTGTGTGCATTCCTGAGCATCATTTGATTCTCTACAGCTCTGGTATTCAGTGGATTGTGGTGCTAAGCAGAGAAACTGACAGTTCAGACATGTTCTGAGTGACTGCAGGAATTATGGTCCACCGGTGAAAAAGGCAGAGTGACTAAAACTGAGGAGGAAAAGTGAATCAGAAGTGGATGAGGAATAAGAGCCAGGGAGGAGCAGCGTGAGGATAAGGAGAAAATGACAGAATTAGGAAGAATGGACTGAAACCTCGTGTCCTTTAGGACGCCATCTGCTTCAGAAGGGTCTGAGGCTTTTGGATTTCCATTCCCCTGTGACTGATGGCTTGGGAGCACGCCAGCTTACGTGGGAAATGACAACCTGCCAGTGTGACCATTTACGTCACTGGCACAAGCAGCAGGTCTGTTTGATGGGTCATGATCAGGCCTACACAACACACAGGCTGTCAGGTGGTATTTTCAGCTTAAAGTGAGTCTTTGGGACCAATATTCCAAGTCAAGGTGTGACTTCTTTCTCTGAGGCATTCTGCCTTCTGTGTCAGTGCTGGAGGCTTGGGGGCTGCTGCAGAAGGCAGCTGGAGGTGCTGGTTCTTCTTCTTGGAGTGCCAGGAAACATGTTGCTGAGACTGCTTATGTCCAGAAGGGGCTTGAACAGCAGAAAAACTGAGAAGATGAGGGAAGTTTGGAAAGTAGGGAGCAAGGGCCATTGCAGTGGGTCGAGGAGCCTGGGAGGATTAGGAGAGCAGCTGAAGCAGCAAGCCAGCAGTGTGGGAGGTTTGGGAAGCAGGAACTGAAGGTTAATATGGGAACAGCGTGGGGGTATTTTGTTTGTGTGTGGGGAGGGACCTGGGAAGTGAGGAACAAGGCAGACTGATGTGACGGATCGTTGGGTTGCTGTGGGGGAGAGGAGACCTGAGTCCAGCTGCAGTGAGGGTAGACAGAAGGAAGGGTATTGTATGCATAGGGAGAGGGAAGCTCAGAATGAGCACATGAGAGGAGAGGGAAGGGGATGTGAGGTGCAGCTGACAGCAGTGGTGCCTGTGTGTGTTTTCCCCAGTACAGGGTTTCTGCCAGCCGTGTGCCACGTTCTGGCTGGGGTTTGAGGCAGCTGGTCAGAAGTCACCCACAAAGAGCTGGGTGGCCATTCTGTCCTGGGGAGCTGCTCTGCTGTGTCCCACAGCTGCAGCTCAGTGCCGACAGCCAGACTTTGGTGGTCCACCCACACAGGAGCTGCACACTCCTGGTCAAAGCACTCTGTTCAGAACACAGGATTTACAGTAATCAAGGATGTGTAGTTAAAGATAGGCAGTGATTTGTAGGTCCTGTGTTACTGTTTGCTGAATTTATAGGAAAGTGAGCAGAAAGAAGAGGAAGAGAGCTTTGCAAGAGGGCTACTGAATAGCTCTGTAAGGGTCTGGGTTTACTCTGCTGTGTAGGAGTACCTACACAGTGTAAACTTAGAGCTAATTGCCCCATGGGACTTGTCATTGAAAACTGAACAAAAAAGCTCTGATTCAGCTGGAGGTAATTTTGCTGTCACGGGGGGCATGACTGGATTGCTTTTAGGAACTGTAATACATTCCTAGGTTTTGAAAAATCATAACATCTTGGCTTGGGACAGCTACCACTCCTGATCAGTGTTACTTAGGCCATACGAGTAGTTTGGAGGGGCAGTCAAAAATAGGAAGAAGAGATTTGAGATTGTTACTTGTTTATGAAGAGGATTCTGATTGCTTGCTGCCTTATCTGAAGTTAATGACATCAGAACTTTAATTAGTCACATGGTCACCTTTGGACCTTAGTATCTCTGTTTCCTTGGCATCCATAGAACAAGGGATAATAAAGCTACCTTGTGTTGTAGAAAAGAATAGTTTAAAAGTGCTGCCGCAAAGTACTGATGACTACCAGATGAAAGCCAGTAAACAAAAAAAAGAAGAATTCTCTTCTTAAAATAGAATTTGAGGAGTCCATGGCAAACACTGAGTTCTACTCCCGTAGCAGCAGATTGTGAGTGACTGGCACAAGAGCAGCATTAAAAACTATTGAAGTCTGGCTTTGTTATACATGTTCCACTTCCAGCCTCTGAACCTAGAAGCTGTTCACAGTTAACACTTTTAATTCTGAACTATTATAAGTTTCTTTTTGCTATCCTCAAAGTACATGAACTGTAGCTGCAGAATTTGCATGCATTTATGTGCTTCCTATACTAATATAAACAGCATGTAAAATTTACATAAAATGCAAAGCATGTGCATCACTGTTCCAAGCTCCTCCATCCTTCATTTTACTGACAGACTTCCAGGCACATTTTCCTGAAGTGAGATAATTTCTGGAGTGTGCACGTAGCAGTGAGAGATGGCATCACCCACCCTGTGGCGTGAAGGAACTTGTTAAACATTCCTTCTACATCATGTTAGTCACTACTTGAGCAGTGAGACTGCTTTCATGTTAGCATCCTGTTCCTGGTAATTGGAGTGTTTGGTAATCAGAGAGTGTTGTCTTATGTCCTACAGCTGATCCAATGCTTAGGGAAACTGAAAGTCCTTCTACAGATGTTTCCTCTGAAAATGAAACTGAGATGTCTCTTACAGAAATTGTCTGGCTTGCCATTGCAGCTGCCTCCAGATGAAGTCAGATTGGATCCTTGGCCAGCAAATGGCACTTTGCAGAGGCTACTAATAAAAGAAAAGTATGTCAGATGAGCATTTAGGATTATCTTCATCAATGTTTCTTTTTATATGTCACTTGAAGGAAGAAAATTGTGGCACTACTGGTTGATATTTCTTTAAGTACTAAATTTCATATAAAAATATTGTGGTATCCATCTTAATGGGAAAAAATATAACAGGAGTATAGTAAGATACAGGAGATTTGGAAGCCTAACTACATGATTCTTGTCCACACAGAGATATCAGCATCATGTCTGGGCTCTGGCTTTATCTTTACTCATTGTGTATTGGCTAAAAATCTATGGGAGGTTTCTGATTGGGTTATTTAGTTTTTAATTTTTCTTTCAAGTTTTTTAGCTATTTTCATCTTGCACTGCCTTAGTGCAGTGCTATCTACATCCAAGGGAGAAAAGGTGTAGTTAATGTGTTGTGCTGTTTTTGTACACTGGATGTTTTTTCCATGAGGATTTTGATTACCCTTGCTATGCTTCCTTGTGTGAGAAGGTTTCAGTTCTTCAATGCAGTTATAGATCCAAAGGCTTTCCAAAGTTTTAGAGCTGCAGGAGCATTTGGCAGTTAGGTCAGTAATTTGTTGACTCAGGGATAGGTGATGGGCTCTGATTAGGTCCCCTGCAATTATGGGAATGTTTGTCCTTATAATGGTCAATCCTCTTCACATAATTTGGTGAGAGAGTGAAATATGCTCTTTGATGGCATTCAAGCCTGTACCAGCAGAGAAAGCTTAAAACAAAAAGCAACCAATGTCAGTGGGAACAAGGTTATATTCTCTGTCAGTGACCATTATAATGGATATTATTTGATATTATTGCAGTATCTTTTGCATGAGGCAATGAGCCTATAATAACACAAATTACTGAGATGCAGCATGCTTTCCTGAGTTTTTAGTTTCATGCCAAGTGAGTAATGTACTGAACTTTTCAGGGAGAGGTGCAGGCAAGACCACGTCTAGACAAACAGTTCTTCCTGTGTTCAGCAAGAGGATTTGATATGTAGCTTTCATTTGAATATGGGGAGGCACAGAGTTTTACAGCACACACATGGATGGACAGCTAAACAGCTGAAGTGAAGCTGCAAGCTGAGCCTTCTGAGCTTGAAGACTTGATGGGTTTTCATGTTTGGGTTTTTTTGAGCACCACTTTCAAATTCTCCTTGGGATTTGCCAGTCAAGCAAATAAACATGAAAACCTAAACATGGATCCAAACTACTGCAAGGAGTGCTGGTCCATAGATTTTGTGTAGGGCCACAAAGTAAATGTCTTATGTATCTAACTTTTTCTGTTTTCTATCCTCCCTCCCACACCCAAAGAAACTATTTCGCTTTGCTGTGTCAGAAGGCCACGCACCTGAAGTGGCAGTGGGCTTGTTTAAACATCATTTTCTGGTATTAGTTTTATAGATCCAGCTATGACTAATAAGGAAGTTTCTTTATTCAGTATTTGTGGCTGACCAATTTTTACTAGTATGAGGAACAAAGCTGGTATGAGGAGGTCATGTTGCCCAGGGAGAAATTCAATCTCCGGAGTGAGTCATGACACTGATACCTTAAGCTACAGGGGAAAAAAAAACATGGTAGCAAAACTCAAATATAGGAGTTTTTCCTTCTGCCTGTTTTTGGAGATATTTCCAAGCAGGCTTATTTCACTATGGTGTTAATATTTCTAGATTTAGGGCATTCATTTGGGCTCTCCACCTCCCTTTTAGGATGAAGACAGTAACTGCCTGTTAAATGAGAACAGTGAGCATAGGAGATACCACTTGCATATCTCTAGATGAATTTTCATAGCACATTTCTCCTCCTTTTTTAGTCCCTTTTGGGGATTTGAATATACATTGCAGCAGTGGAGAAGATAGAGGGTTTTTTGGTATTGAATTATGGGTTTTTTCCAGTCGTGATGTTTCCTTTGGATACTGAGAACAGGTACAACATAGCACAATTATCACAGCAAATTATTGCACGTCCTAAAATCACACTGATAACGTTAGTGGGTCTGAAGGAAGGAAATGCACCCCTAGATCTGATGTACATCAGCAGGCCTGGTCTGTATCAGAGACTTCCCTACAGTAGAGTTGCTGTGTACATGGAGCATAGTTTGCTCCACACTCTCCTCCCAGGATCACTGCTGAAATCAGGAGGGCAGGATATTTGCAGCTGACAAAGCTTTTAGTGGCATCTTCAATTAAGTCAGTAGATCTCTCCTAATTCCATTTCCTGCTGCACTAAAAACTCCCTACCAGAAGATGATGATGCTTTTCAAACCATGAAACCATATTAAAAATTTAATCTGGATAATATGTAAAACCAGTAACAGAATCAAAGTTCAATAAAATCTAGACATGGCTTCAGACTAATGTGAAACAAGGCAAAATTAGGCTGTGATACAATTTTAAGGCTAACCTTGAGGGAACTCTTGTCAGGAACTGTGCTGCAGTGTGGTTGAAATATTAGATCAGCTATGTTAATCCTTTTCTTTTTCCCAGTTAAACCTCTTGGGAAATAATCTTTCTACATTTCTTTGGGGCATGTGTATAGATCTGAGCAGGGAAACACTATTGTTTTTGTAACTCTAAATCACTGTGGACTAGTCCTGTCAGCAGTTGTACTAATAAGTGATTTTAGTGCAGAGTCTTCAGTAGATACTGATTCACTTCTTTTTCAGAACTAGTCAAGCTGTCAGATGGTTAAGAAGCTTCTACAGCAATTTGTTGACTGGAGAAACTGCTGAAAGTGAGGAGGAAAATTTTGTCATAAGTAGATGTCAGTTTCCTTAGCACAGAAACAGGAAGAAAGGAAAGAGAGTATAGAATAATAGAAGGAAGGAAACCAGGCACAGTTTAACCTACAGGTGAGAGTTAACAATTGGGTTCTGCTGCAGGAAGAAATGCAAAATTGAGTCAATGTGCAGTGCATACCACATGGACATGCTAAACTAAATGTATATTCACCTCAAAAGAAACAGAATAGTCTGTGGAACTGTTTATTTTCATTAGGCAAATTGACCTCTGCATTTGTCTTCAAAGCTGTAAACAATATAAGCCAGCACAGAGCAGCTTCACTGTGACTGTTTTTGTGTAAGAATACATTTAACTGTGACTGTAACCTTATTTAGGGACTGTACCTGTAATAACATAGCCTTTAAGTGCAGCTTGAATAATTTTTACTTTACAATTTTCTCTTTCTCAGTGTTTTTCCATTAAGATAGACTTTCAGGAAACTTCAGGTGTGTCTGTAGTTCAGTTGGTTGGGGACAAGTCTATGAGATGTCCCTTGGACAGAATGTGAACAGCTTGTAGGGTAAGCAGCTGTGTTCATAGAGGGAGCACAGAGATGTGGGCACCAGTGAAGGGCTCTCCACATTTATATAGTGCCATGTTTAACATAAATGTGAAAACTGGATGTAAGGTGCAGTTCCTTAAGGTTTTGAAGGCTGGGTATGCTTGTAAATCATTTAGGAGTCCTGAGTTTATGGTTTCATGCAGTGGTCAGGTTTCTCTTCCTTTTGCTTCACGTAAGCCTCTCAAAACAGAGAACATGCAGCTCACTCATGCACACACCCACATTCAGACTTTGCTCTAGCTTGTGAGGAAAGGGAGCTGAGATAAGATGCCTCGTGTTTGGTCGTCTCACGTAGGCAGTTATTTACAACTCTCGGGGAAGAGCCAGGCTGTGCTAGATCATATCTTCCAGGCAGAGGATTTTTAGAGATTGGATGGAGAGGGTGGCTTAAAACCTGGAGGCCTGAGGTATTGACAGGGGGTTTATTCCACCAGGGATTTGCAGTTTAACCCTGGGCAAAGTTATTTACCTCTTGCTCTCCATCTGCACCGTGGGAATACCATGGG
>NW_008664683.1:94468-99858 GCF_000695815.1 Acanthisitta chloris | reverse complement strand
CATCCCTTGTGGAGCATGCAGTGAAAGGAGGTGCTGGGTCACTCATCTCAGGCATTCAGTTTACCCATTGTCACTTAAAATAGCGTCAAGTCAGCGTGACGCATGCTCTGCTCTGCTGAGGCCCACAGAACATATGTTGGTGTAGAGCTGTGAGCTCTCCGTTCCTCTTGCCTAGCGCAGCGACAGACATCACCTCCCTCCCTGTGTGCTGCAGTCTGGCCCTCGTGCTCGAGGGTGCAGTGACGTGGAGGAGCTGACGGAGCCAAGAGCTCCTGAAGCACACAACTGCACAGAGCTTCAACAACTCACAGAAAAATGAATATACATCAGGTGAATCTGCGGCTGTGAACGAAACCTTGGGACACTTCCTCAGCCGTGACTAATCCTGCACACACTGTGACTCAGCTCGGGAAGCATTTATCAGGAGAGCTCCCAGAGCACTCAGTTATAAACCAATAAATAAAAACATCTTGTTTTCTCTACAAACACAATCATTGAATCTAATTTCATCGCCTCTTCCTCACCCCTTCAGAAATAAGCCAGGCAAATGTTTGTAGCCATGCGAGAGTAAACACACCGTTTGCCTTAAATTCACGTGCATTTGCCTCCTTATTTCCAAGTTCAAAGTCTTCAAACTCTGAAACCTGATTGACTCTAAATTATTTTGTAAAACACATGCTTTTGGTCTGCTTTGTGGTTTGTGAGCTGTGTGGTGATGAAAGCAGATGTCATTCATCAGGTTTATCTCATTGGTAAGCTGTGTGTGTTGGCTGGGGGCAGTTAGAAGAGATACAGGACTTTTTGATGGACTTGGAAACAGAACATAAAATAAGTACATTATCCATACTTTTGGTTGCCATGTAATAAAAAAACCTGCAAAAATTGTCCAAACTCGACATCTGATTCATTCCCAAACAGGAACCAAGGCATGCAGATCCTATCACAAATTTCTACAAAGCTGTTAGGCTTATTATGTTTTTCTCTATTTCATTGTGGTTTTGTTGGCTTTTTGGCTGAGTCAACCCCTCAAATAACAAGTGCAAATTTTCCTTCTCCCTCCTTTCAACTCAGGGTGTAGTATTTATTAAAGCTGCATCTTACACCTTAGGGTCATTTTGTGGTTTATAAACTGCACCCGTCTCAAGATCTTTGTGCACAAAATATAGCAGCCCCTGCTCCAGATGAACATAGAGGGAGTGCTGCAGTCGGTGCAGGGGCTCTGATCTAAATGAGGATGCTCTTTACAACTCTTAAACCACTAAAATCTGGCATTGTCACCTCTCATGTCAGCTGATACTGCCAAACACGTTTTCTATATTACTTTGTATTCTGCTTGAGTCCAGCATCATTCCTCCGTATTCATTCTTTCATGCCAAAATTTTCTTGTTAAATAAAATCAATGCATTCATAAATTGAGCATTTCCAAAGTTTTAGCTTATGTTTTGCTCACTGTCCTATGACTGGCTTGAAGAGTCTGTTTAAGAGAACCTTTAAACCAAATATGCCCCAAATATCCCATTTTCTCTCTGTTTGGATTCAGGAATAGACAAACGTCAGCCGAGTACAAAGGTTGTGTTTGGCCTTTCATGGCTACTCTAAAAGCAGTATTTCACAGGTTCTGTATTCTTCCTGGTTCTTTAGTTGTGAGTGGATAGATGCAACGTCATTTTATACAGGGATAAAATTGGTTGCTGTGAAAATGCAATTACTTGAAGACGTCTCAGTTGTGTTTCTCACTTTTGTTGGAGACACTGAATCAGGCTATCAGGCAGACTGTGATTAGTTGATCCTGGTAAACTATACACCTCAGGGTGTCTGTTCATTATTTAGATTATTTATCCTTAAGTCACCTGGATGATGCCAGGTGGAGTACATAGTAGGTAAAACTTTACAGTGGAAGCTTTTTACAAAAGGTGAAACCCAACCTGCAACTCAGTGGGCAGGACTGTCTGTGCAAAAACTGCATCAGTTCTGACAGACCATGTTATGGCAGGGTCCCAAGCACTGGCAGAACAGCCAAGGCTGTTCCTGTGTAATGCAGCGACATAATACACCTCTCTGTGTTTCCCTATAGCATCCAGCCTGAAATCAGCCTAGTTCTGTCTAGCGAAACTACTCAGCTTCTTAGCTGAGATGATGCAGACTTATTCTTGGTGTAGATTTGTGTCGTCAGTTAAGCACCCACATGCTTGGCAGGAGAATGACCTGGCAAGTTAGAAATACACCTGCAAATACATTTGAAAGATGCTGAAACATCTCACTGCATAAAGTTGACACATATTCAGTCAACTTAGCGTGTTTCAAAGCCTATAAAATGCAATTGCAGGTTCTTTCTTCTTTTTGAGGTGTTCCTGCCAAGGAACCCAGCTGGGTGGGTTTTGGGAGATGGTACTTTGACACTTGGGAGTCTTATCTAGAGTCTGCCAGTCATGCAGACACCTTTTTTGTCAGTTCTTCTCCCCCCATCCCTCCACAGCAGTTGCAGTACTCACAGCTACTCACTTTTCAGCTATGGTTTGTTACAGGACAGGTAAGCTGGCAGATTTAGCTCCAAGTAAAATTCCTTTGGATAGAGAAGAGATTAATGAATACTTGAAAATTAACAGTTTTACTAGCATGAGAGGAAGAAAATGTCCTGGTTTTTTTCCTTTAGAATGTCATGTCATTCTTGGTGTTTGCTTTTTGAATAGTGTGTCATATGCAAACAGTATCTGCCAAATCCCAAACAGTCATTTGAGTTATTTGTGTCATCATTCTCAGAGGAATAAATGGAAGGGACTCGGGTGAGAGCATACAGGGCAGACTTCATACAGTAGCCTGTCACTTTGCAAAGCAGCTGTGGTTTTAATGGGAAGATAAATGAGAAATGGCTGATAATTAGGCTGCTGGATGTTTTAGCATTATTTTTGTTAGTTTATAAAAATCAGTTAGGGAAGCAAGAGAGTGCTGTTCAGAAGCATATATTTTTGGGGTTTAATATCCTAAGTAAGATTCCAGCTGGGTGACATAAGTTACAGCTCCTGGTAGGAAATGGATATCAGAAAGGACTTAAGGGTCCCACTGAGCTGAAAGGGAAGGGACCATCATGGGCAAGATGAATTTTCCATTTGCACCCTCCCTCCTGCCAAATCCAATCATGCAATACTTACATGATTTATTACTGATGTGATTTATATAAGTTTTACAGTGGGCATGAGGGTAGGTATGAAACTTGATTTCTGTGGTGATCCAGTCTCATTTGTTCTTGGAGACAGGCTGCTGCAGTGCCTTCCCCATTTATCCAGGCAGCCTCTGCTGCCTTTCCCCAACTGCTCTCTTGACTGCAGAATAGCATTCCAGATCATGCTTTGCTTCCCATAACCTCCCTCCAAATCCCTCAGCCTCTTCTACAGTGTTGGCAATTAAAGGCTAACAATGAGTTGCCTGGGAAAACAGTTGTGTGTTACAGCTGAGTGCTGTGCCAGGTCAGCAAGTTTGTGCGTTGCTGCCTGTGTCTCCTTCCTGTGCCAACACAACAGTCATTCTCTTTTCCTACCCTGTGAAATACAGAGGTGGCCAAGTGCACTTACCACTGTGGGGGTTTGACTAGGGAAGGGAGATAGCAGTTTGCTGCAGCAAAAATGAGGCTGTTTAAGGGCAACAGGAGCCTTAATGGTAGGAAAAAATCTCCTGCCTCTTGCAGTGTGCTTGGGAGGAGCAGTACCTCATTGCTTTTGGTGCTTGTTTTGCTGTTTGGGATGCAGCACTAGCACCTTGAAATGCTAGATCAGGGACACTGCTTCTATGGCACTGTCAGAGATGAAAGAGAGTGTGTAAAAATGGACATTAATTCTATGAGATTTGCCCTGCTTCAGCTGTGAATATGGCCTGTGCACACAGGCATCTCTCTAATGATAGATCTGACTTGGCATGTGAATTTGGCACTGAGTGACAGCTCTGTACCAAGCACTGCCCAGATGGCAAGCTCTTGTAAAGCTTTGCTCTTGTTCCTCTCAAACCTAGTTATTAGGATCTTTTGTGTCCTCACATGATCAGGCGTGAGAGCAAGTGCTGACTGACAGTGAGGTGAGGAGCAGAAAAAGAGGGATGGCTCCACAAGTGGAGGAAAAAGAAGCTGATTCTTACTGTCTTTCTCAGATATGTGCCAGTAACCACCGTCAAAGGGAGGATCCTGGTGTAGCCGATCATGGTTTGTTGTGGCTGAGGCAGAGACACTGGCACAGAGAGAGGCGTCATATCATGAGCGGGAGAGAGGGAGAGAGTGGTGCCGTGGCAGAGTGCTATGGGTGGGCAAAATGTAGATCATGATAAAAAGAGAGAAGAAAGAGAAGATGGGAGAGGCATTAATGGAGTAATAGAGAAGTTAGCAGAAGAATGAAGGGACACTGAGTCCACAGAAGTGACAAATCCGTCTAAAGCTCCTTCTGTCCGCAGCCTGTGACAGTAGGGTAGTAGCAGCACATCCATTTCAAGCTGGATATTGCCTCAGTGATTGTTTTTATTATCCTCTTTCTACTCTAATACTGCAAATTATGCAAATGTGCCAGGTGCATGCTGGGTGCAGGATGCTACTCAGAATCCCTGATGTGCATGGAAGGCTGATAGGCAGCTTTTGCCCACAGCACAGCTCTTCCATGTGACTCAGAGCACTGGCTGCTGTGTAAAACCCAGCAGAGCCTGGGACCTGCCAGGCTGGTTTGTTGCTCCAATACACTACCTAATAGCCAAAGTGAGGCAGTAGGTTCTTCACACTCTGGAACTGATATGGAAATGTTCCTAGGTGAACAATTAATCTCCTTCCAGATCTCATGCTGCCTGCCTTGATGTGGTGTAGTGCTAGTGCTGGTGCAAGGTTGGGGATCCAGGAGGACAACACCTTAGTTCTGCCGCAGATTCTCTTGGCAAGTCACGACAACTTGTTCATCTAGTGGTACAGTGGGATGATCCTTTACTGCGGTGGTTTCCTTTCCATCAATGGTTAATCATTATCCCTAAGAGCATAACAAAACCATAACACCTCAGATGTTACTTGCCGGTGGCATGACAGATGCTGTTACTGTTGTGGTAATTGGCATGACATGTAGGGGTGGTGCAGGCTCACTAAAATTAGAAAGAACTGAAGGTTCAGCCCAAGGTACAAGCATTGCTATTATGTGACTTACTTGTTTTTGGCTCTTAGCTAACAGTTGTCCCATCAGAGTAAAGATAATGCACAGCAGATGAAGGGCAGGGATTCTAGTGAACTCTCTACACAGGTGACTCATGTGCTGTTCTATTTGCTTTTTTCTCAGTTTAATTTAATGTAAAAGACCAGCTGCTATCCCAAAACATATACCAGGGAAATAAACATGAAAGTGCAAGAGTACAAAATTCTTCCTTTTGCATTATTT
>NW_008664683.1:52412-94451 GCF_000695815.1 Acanthisitta chloris | reverse complement strand
GCTGCTTTGGTTTAAAGAGTTGACTTTTCCTCTACCTCCAAACTGATTCACTGTCACTTGTGATGGGAGGCATTCAACATTCAGCTTCTCCATTTTTCTGTTTCTCTGTTCTGTGAGTAACTCCAGTGTTTCCTTGGTTAATTAAAGTTTACTGCAGGAGGAGCAGGAGTGGGTTGAGAGCACTGATGAAGAGATGACTAACAAAGTAATCGGCATGTGATTAAAGTGTGGGCTGACAGGCACAGATTAGCCCTCCTTGGACTCTGCTTTTATCTTAGCTCCATGTTTTCAAATAATTCTGTGTAATAATATATAGAATTTCTATCCCTTCTAGCTTATCACATTAGAGCCAACTAGACAAAATGACTCAATTGCAGAAGGCTCTGATTCAGCTTGGACTGCAGCCACTCGTTGCAAATGTAAAGTTAGGTGACTGAGTCCTCTTTTGTTTCTTTCAAATACTTTCCCTGTGGGAAGTATAATGGGGAGAGTTGGTCAGAGTGGAAAGTTTAGGTGGCATTCTAAAGGTTCATGAGATGCATCAGTGACAATCATGTCACAAAACACTTTGTAAACTGGCAGCAGCTGAAGGCTGGGGAGGATGTGGAGGTTTGAGTGGTGGATAAATCAGAAAGAGAAAAATAAAACTTTTCCCAGAGGGAGAGCTGCCACATACACTTGTATGGAAAGTTGTTTGCTCCCTGTGGTGACTTTATAGATTTTTTACTTAAAAAAATAAGGGTTTTCATTGTTTTTCCTTTTCAAATGAGAAATCATGTTGGCTTACTGATGCAAGAGGACAGAAGGACCTGCTTTAAATGTGGCACATTAACACTTCCTCTTCTATTCATATCCTTTTCTGCCCCTGTAATTCCAGTATCCTGTGAGTCTAATACTGAGGCATTACCTTAGCTGCTGTGCAGGTAACAAAATAGTGATTTGAGAGAGGCATCAACATGCAGAGAGAATAGTGAGATGTATTCTCCCCTCTCCAGATTCCTTCCTCTGCCACTATAGCCACAGTGAGGACTGTTTGGAAATTAAAAGAGTTGGCACGCAAGCTGAAGGTAATAGAGGACACAGCAGGGAAAGGAAAGAGAAATCCTATGAAGAGGTGATGTGAATGGCACACCAGTGACACAGCAGTCACTGCCATGAAGTGCAGTCCTGAGGTACTTGCTCTTCCCTCACAGAGCACAAACAGCATCATCTAAGTAGCCTGAGCAGCTGCTGCTGGCAGCACTCCTCATGAAATATAGAAGTCATGACCAAGAAAGGGAACTTAAATCACTGAATAAGTTATTCATAGATTATTTGTCAAATCTTAGAATAAGGAAATAGAAAGAAGAAGAAGAAAAAAAAAAAAAGGAAAACCAGGAAACCCCAGCAGAGGTTCCTGGAGAGTTCAGCGAAGTTCTAGTATGTGGTTTTTCTCCGAGCAGAGGTCACAGTAGCCCAGTACTGCTCAGGAGCTTTCTTTTCTTGCAGGAGATGCAAAGTTGACACTCCCTGCTGCTGGGGCTGTTGGAGAACCGTCGGGACACTGTCGGTATATTGTCCTCATACTCAGTGGTAGCAAAATAACTTGCAGAACTCTTATCAAGGAATGGATAGTACATCTGAAAAACTTATTCCTGGTGGCTGCTTAAGGCAGCTGTGACAATCTGCATTCCTTTGTGAACTGAATGTATATCAAACAAATCTTAAGAAATCGGTGATTTATTTCTTCATCTTGCAGGGTAGAATTGGTTTACCTCTGATTATAAAATGTTCTTTTGGAGGAGCTCATTTGTCATCTGCCTAAAGCTGTCAAATGAATGTTTGTTTTAGAGGAACTTACAAGTTAAAACATTGTCTTAATCAGGTTTCTTGGCACAGCACTTAATGATGCTCTCTTTAAAGCCAAAACAAAAAACCCAGGGATGCATACTTTACACTATAAAGTGAGAAAATGAGATGCTTCATGCCATAATGATACATGGGGAAGTTTGCACTTTAGCTAAACAATATCTACAATTTACTAAGTTAGTTGTTGTCTCTATACACAAAAGCAAAGTAGGTGCCAAAAACACAAGGTCTGAGAAAGTAGTTCTGTTTATATAAACATGGGACTTAAGGGAAATTATTAGGAAAAAAACCCCAGGTGTTAAGTACTATGTTGCTCTCCTCTTAGAATCAAACAGTTCAGGTTGAAAGGGACCTTTCAAGGTCATCTAGTCCAACCCCCATATCTTCTTTATCTTGATATAAATTGGAGCCTGAATGTGTGTAACAGACTAGGGTGGGAAGGCGTTTAGAATGGCTCATTCCTCCCTTGTTCCTCACCAGGCTGGGGAGAGAGCAGCTTTTAGAGGTTAAGAGCAATGGCTTGTTGTGGGTTGTTCTTTGTAAGTCTGAAAGAATCTCTCTGAATGCCTGTGGAATAGGTTAGACTGTCTGAATTGGTTTGTTGGTGGCTTTTGTCCCCCCCCAAGCTGATTTCAAGACCATTAGTGGCACTCTTATTTTGATCTGGAAGCCAGATGGGTGCTTAAAAAAAAAAAAAAAAGATGGTGAGGGAGGAGAGAGTGCCTAATGCAGAGTTTGAATTGCAGCTTTAAATATTTTGAAAACTACCTTTAAAAAAACCAAACAACTTCCTAGGCAAAACAGATCATTTGGCTGTGGTTTTGCTTTTTTACAGCAAAGTTGCTGAAGTCATGTTAACCAGCTTTCATGCCAGGTTCCCCATGATGCTAGCACAGCAAAAAATACATCTGGATCAGTTACCCAGTCTGGTTGGCAGTGTGGGCGTCCAAACAGCCATGCCAGCTCTGGTGGGAATGATGTGGGATCTGGACTGTTACTAAGTAAATTCTTGGGGAACCGTATTCACAGTAACTTTTGAACCAGTAACTCTCCACCCTAACGGTCCTGGGTCTGGTCATCTTGATGAGTGACTAATTGGCCTCCTTGGAATAAGGAAGAGAAGCAGTTCCTGGCATGTGCTTACCAACTGGCAGCTGGAGATAGACAGGTGATGTGAGTTCCTTCTTTGTCTAGGTTTTTGTATGCCCTCAGAGCACCAAACCACCAAGTAAAGCCTTTGTGTTTGACCTGCCAGGAGATTCCTGTGGTCTCTGGAAATGGCAAGATGACTGGGGGCTTAGCAGGTAGCTAGCATTCAGTCTTATTCATTAGCCTCCCAGCTTAATGCTCTGTTGTAATATTTGTATTTCATAGAATCATAGAATTTAAGGGTTGGAATGGACCTTACAGATCATCTAGTCCCAACCCTCCCTGCCATGGGCAGGGACACCTCCTCACTATATTGGGTTACACAAGGCCTTATCCAGCCTGGTCTTGAACACTGCCAGGGTTGGGGCAGCCACCACGTCCTGTTCCAGTGTCTCACCACCCTTAGAGTAAAACACTTTTTCTCACATACAACCTAGAGTTTCCCTCCTTCAGTTTGAATCCCTTACCCCTTGTCCTATCATTGCAGTTCCTAACAGAGTCTCTCTCTGCCTCCTTGTAGGCCCTTCAGATATTGAAAAGTTGCTCTGAGGTCTCCACGCAGTCTTCTCTTCTCCAGACTGAACAGCCCCAACTTCCTCAGCCTGTCTTCATAGTGGAGATGCTCCAATCTTCTTATCAACTTTGTGGCCTCCTTTGGACTTGCTCCAACAGTTCCATGTCCTTCTTATGTTGAGAACACCAGAACTGCACACACTATTCCAGGTGAGGTGTCACGAGAGTAGAGGGGAAGAATCTTCAATCCTGGTTCTATAATGAATGTTTCTTTGCTTAATGGCAGTAAACGTGGAACAATCTATTTGTCTATGCTGCTGCCTTCAAAGGTGTCAGGTGTGGTTGGTGTTTTGAATGCTGTTGAACACACAGCTTGGCAACCTGTTGGTCTCTGCGTGTTGCATTATACCATAGTAAGATTTGTTAAGAGAAAAGTGGAGTTATCACCAATGATGTCACCAAGAGAGACTGTGGAACTGCTCATAAGGACAAATAGAGCTGAAAGTTGTTTTCAAGCTTCCCCTTTACTTGTCCTGAGTGAGGGGACGGGGGAGGAAGGACCTGCTTTTTGCAGATGGTAGAATGATTCATCAGTTAATGGGATCTTAATGCCTGGCAAGAAAAGATGTCATTAGCTGTGCTGAATCTCTGTGTGATACGCACATTTGGTCCAATGTGTAGCACCCTTCTGTGTGCTAGCTCAGCCTGCTGCTCACTCACTGAGCTCACTCACTCTAGCTCCTCTGCTTGTGCACCTCAAATGTTGCTTTGATAAGCTCTGATTTATGGCAAGTGACTTTTTAATGGAAAAGTGCTCTTATCTGCTAGGATGACAAAGAGCTACTCTTTGCTTATTAATTGTGGCTGAAGAGACAACGTGCTGGTTAATCAGTAGTGAGATACACAATTGGGTTGCATTTTTTCTCTTAAAGCCTCTTCATTTTAAATACACGACAATATGAGATATCATTACGGCAACCAGTGTGGTCAGAACTTCTTGAAGTGAGTTACAAAATACTGGTTTTTTGTTAGTACCTTCAATACTCATTAGCCTTTCACAACTAACTAACTTTCAGGCTTCAAAGATTCCAGGAATACTTGCGCAATGGGGATAATTTCTAAATCTTTCATACTAAAACCAATGTGCAGTTGTCAGGCATCATTGTACTTTAGCAGTGGCTTTTCCCATGACCACAGTTCATTGGATAGGCTTCCACTTTACTCATGGGAAGTTATGCAAAGGAGAAAAATAGGTTTTAAACTTTAAATGAACCATGCTGTCACAGAAGGTAACTTTTGTTTTCAGGTTGCAGGTTGCTTATTGTGCAAGAAGATAATTTAGTTTTTCTGTTGCAACACTTAGACTACACCATCTTAAAACTCTTGATATTTCTAAGAGGAGCAATAAGTTAAAAAGAAAAAAAAGGAAGGATGTTTCTGTTGTTAATAGGGGAAGGCTTAAACTCTTCAGTTGGAGAGCTCAGTATGTCTGCGTCAGCTGAGTGACTCTGTGTTGTGATACTAATATAGGTCTGACTCTGGATTGGAAGCCTAAATTTATAAAACAGAGAAAAACTCAGCATAGTTAGGTTGAGAGAAGTGAGTAATTTTTGTTTTCCTGTGCATAGCCAAATTTAAAAGCTTTTATCCTTCCGCATTGTATTTCCCTCCT
The DNA here is from genome assembly GCF_000695815.1 of Acanthisitta chloris. Classification (NCBI taxonomy): domain Eukaryota; kingdom Metazoa; phylum Chordata; class Aves; order Passeriformes; family Acanthisittidae; genus Acanthisitta; species Acanthisitta chloris. The sequence continues at coordinate 89,269 of NW_008664683.1, read as the reverse complement.
CTCCTGCTCTTGCATGTTTGTTTTGACATGCTAACTCAGAGATAACAGATCCTCTCTTTTTCATGGTTGTGGTTTTTCTGAAAATCTGAGGATTTATCTGCACAATGTTCTATGACAATTGAATGTTTTAATATTAATTTATTATTTTAGAGAAACGTTACCTACTTCAGTTTAACTTCTTTTAATTGGAAGGCAAATCTTCAAAGATGGTAAATCACAGCAGCCCTGCCTTTATTCTAGTTAATAACACCAAATTGTTCAAAGATTACTATTGTCTTTAAATCTTATCTATCTTAATCCAAATAAACTTTGTGGCAGGTAAGTCCTTTATTCTGCATTTTTTAAAATCATAAGAGCAAGGATATGACTAATTACCCTCATTGTGGAATTATACAGAGCTAAGATTTGCTTTCTTTGGCCAGCTACCTTACCTGCTTGGGGTGTGCACTATATCAGGGAAATGAGTGTGATTCATAATGGAGGAGAAAATAAAGTGCTAGAAATGATGGCAGGTGTTGAACAATACCCATTTGTAAGGTGCCAGTGTCATATCTCAAAGGGTTTTATAGCTGCTGTTAGACTTCCAGCTGTCTACTACTAGTGATAATGTATTTGAAGACCATGTTATGTATCCCATCAGGAAAAATTTGCTGGCAAGGGCTCCCTGTAGTGAATACTGAGATTTGGACATGCCACTCTAATTTATTTGCTCTTATGCAGTTGGTGTACAGCAGGCAACGTTGTGCTGGCAAGGGATATGCTTTTTTTACAAGAGAAGTGTTCTAAACTAAAATACCCAACCCTGTTACATTGCAGGCTCTCATGCTGCAGCCTGCTGCCAGCACAGCCCCTGAAAACATCCCAACTTGATGCCACAGACATCCACAGTCACCAGCTGTCTAGCACAGAAAAAGCTAGAAAGAGATTTCACTAATAGTATCGTTCAACAACTTGGGTAAATACTTCTTCAATTCTGTTCTGGAGAATGTGTACTCAGAAGTGGAAGGAAGGGAAACCTTCGGGTTAAACAAAAATAGGTCTAGTAAGTTGTCTTCCAGGAAAGCACCTCTGTGCTGTCTAGGCTATGAGGCTGACAGTGATAAGATGGCATAACTGATAACAGAGCACGATTAACACACCTACTGTGCTTAATAGGGGAGTGCCCACTAGGGAACAAGGTTAAAATATTTTCCTGAATTGTACTGACAAGATTACAAAAAGAACTTATCAACAAATAAGTGACTTTGTAAAAAGCGTTTTTTCCTATAGAGTTCTGAAAAGTAGTGTACAAACACCATCAAATTTTTGTTGTAGACTGAAGAGAGGCAACATCTCCTTACACACAGTTTAATAGACTCAAGCAGGAAGTAATGGGTTTGAGTTAGCTGGAAGTGGAAAGGGAGCTCTAGGTCTTGGCTGTCTTTTGGAATTTGCTGCCTGTACCAGCACTATGCCTGGAATGTGCCTGGGACTGTCCTGGCTTGCCTGCACAGGTTTCTTCTTGACTCACTTTATCCTCTGACAACAAGTGAAAGGTACCAGAAATATAAACGCTGGCTTAGCAAAATGAGGAGCAGTTAGTACACGCCCAGATGAGCCATCAGCCCAGGATATCAGCTTGGAGGCCCTGGCCAGAGATGTGAGAAATGTCAGCCTCAAGACAGACATCAGTTCTTTTCCCATCCTAGTTTTTACTGACATAAGTGGTCACCAGCCTGGTACCTTCTGAGACCAGCTGTGCAAGGCTAGGCACAAGCTGTGGCCAGATCCCTCTGCAACGTGGCATCCTGGGATTTCTTTCTTCCTGAAATTCTCAGTTGGCTTTCTAAATTGTGTGTTTTGAGAGGAAGTGAGGGGAAAATGTGTGTGTGCTGCAGTACAATGTATTATACGTTGTATGTGTTGTTATATGCAAGACTAAAAAAAAGTAAAGAAAAGAAAATCAACTCACCCAACATTGGAATGTGAACAATTCCCTCCTATTGCCCAGGAACAATCGCCTCAGGAGCTGGCTATGTGTAATGCACCAGTCATAAAGCAGTGGGAGTATGTTAAAAATCAAGAAATTGAGTGGAAGGGGGGCTGGGATGCAGTCTTGGAAATGAGTAGTTCTCTCCCACTCAGCAAGCTAGTTCCATTATCTGAATCAGTATAAAAATACCCACCCACCCCAAGGAATGCACTAAGTCACTCCCTCCATGCCAGATATCTCTGATTGAGAGTAGCTGCTTGCTTTTGAGAGCCCAGAGTGGATCTCTGTGGAGTGCTTGAGTAGGAGGTGAAAAATCAGTAGCTGATGTGATGGCTTCTGGTTTTGTTTTATTTATTCTGAAACTGTTTTTCAAGCCCAAACAGCAGCCTGATAGGGAAGGTGTCTCTGCTTGGGATTCATTATGATTATTATCAGTAGCAATATGCCTCCAGCTAATTAGGCTTGGTTTGTGATTGACAGCCTTTGATTGGACATACTGCTCCCCCCTCCTGGGGAACAGGATACTTTTCAGGTCATAGATTAAGTCATTGCTAGATGATTATTTCATGGTGTGTTACCGCAGTACATGCTTGAACTAAAGACTGCCACTGCTTAACTCTCTCAAACTAGCTTTTTCACACATCTGCTGGGAATAGGAGACAGGGTTCAGATCCTGCATCTCAGTATCTGCCAGTTTGGAGCAGCATGAAGATCTGCTTGAAGAAATTTGCCACTTCTAACTCATCTCTGTAAGAAGCTATGTATAGAGCTCAGTGTCTTGATGCATGATGTCCAAGTTGTCCACATGGATGCAGGGACAGTGGAGGCAGAGTAATTATTGGGAGCTTCCAGATGAGGCATTTCAAAGAGTGACTTCTCTGGACTAGCTATGGGCTTTTGGGTACAATTTCAGGAAACTCAGGGGCTCTTAAAAGAAAAAAAGACGGGTTGCTGTCAATAGTAATTAAAACATGCCCCTTTGTCATTCAGTCTGCTGGACAATGTTTCTGACAAGTATTGCTGCAGACCCTATACCACCTTTGACACTGAGTGTGGAGCACCATTCAAAGACCCATCTGCTCATTCATTAGCAGCTTTTGGTCCCCTGGTCTTTGCTGAGGCCAGTGCTTTGGAAATGACTTGAGGAATGTGCAATTCCTGTAGTGTTTTGTGTTTGCTATTTGAACTGAGGTGCTTAACAAATGTGCACAGCATTTTGCTGACGGGTTTTAAATACCATCTGCAACCCTTAATGAACACAATGTCCCTCTGCTTGCCCTGATGTTTTTCGTAGCTCTCAGTTTGCACTACTGCTGATGTGGAGCAAAGATGCAGACAGCCTGCTATCAGTACTGCTCTGTCAGCTATCTATGAGACTCTTCCTGGGCTGTGCAGAATGGTGGGACCCTCCCCACTCATTGCAACACTTGACATGAAAGCGGTTTTTATGAATCTGTTTTGAAATGCTGCAGCTCCTGTTTTGATCTGAAATTATTGCTTTCCTTTTGCCTAGGGGACACCTAACACTGCTAACAAATGACACATTTCTGAAGAAGTAAAAAGATAGTGCTTGTTTCGAAACAACTCTAAAATATTTACCTTAAATCATAGTAAGGCTCACAGCAGTTGTCAGTGGTGTAATGGGCAAAACAGCAGTGGTTGGATTGTCCCCACATTCTTCAGATGAAACAGAGAGTGGGATTTGAGCAATGATGAGAAGCATTAGCAATATACATCCCACAAACAGAGATTTCCCTGAATTGCTGTGGGGAAGTATCTCAACTTTGGCATTTAGGAAGGGTTGGGCTTCTCCAATAGAGGGGAGGTGATGCCCTGAGGTCAACTGTGACTCTTCAGCAGCTCAATCACTCCTAAACTTCCTCTTCTGGGTATCTCATTTGTTAGAAAGAGACCAGCTGTTCTGAAAAGTCAAAGGAGAGTCAGATCTTTCTTCCTGGAGGGTATATGAGCTATGGGGAGGCAAGAGAGGAAGGAAGGCAGGGAAAACAACTGCTCTCTTCATTGCTTTTCTTTATTTCTGTTTTCAATAGGGCTATAAATGTCACTTCCCTCCTAATGTATCTGGAGGTAGAAGCACTCCTGCTAATGGAAAGATTCATATGGTTCTAGCACCACTGAAAGTTTTCTTTGTGCTGTTTTCCAGCTCCCTTCTTGAAGGAGTCATCTAAGGGCAGGATAGGCAGGTTTATCCTTTCCCTATTAGAAAGCTTGGGTTTGAATGCCCTCTGGTTTTGGTTTTTTGTTTGTTTTGGTTCTTACAAAGATCATTTAAAATAATTCAGTGGCCTTTATCATGCCTGTAACAAGCAGGGGTCTGCCTCATATAGAGGGTTTTTTTCCTTCTCCCTCCTCAGCTATATCTCATTAGCTGGTAGCTTTAGGACAAACAAACCAAAAAAGAATGAATGAATGGATGCATTCTCTCCTGCCTTTCCTAGAAGGCTCCTCAGGTTGACGTATATGGCGTAGGAGTAAAATTGGCTTTGTGTTTGCCCTTGGACTGCTTTGTAAGTAAACCAGGGAATTCAGCTCATAGAGATGTCAGTCAGTTTTGGTTCCTTTTGCTGCACAGATTTCACTCTCTTTACAGAAATATTTATGAAACTTTAATTAATATATTCTTGCTTGAAGTCTTCTGGTGAGCAGAGCCCTGAATGCAGAGGTTTAAACAGCTAAGGCAAATGATACTACATGTGTTTAGAAAAGCATCTGCAAAATACTTTGTGAAACTCTGAACTTTGCTTCCCACACACACCTACATGTGGTGCATCATGCACTGTCTGCCTGATGAACTGTGGTGGACTGGAGCAGAGTTGTCTCTTCAGAGTTGTACTACAGAAACAGAGGCAGAGAAGGGGAGTTTTCTGTCCCTGTCAGGTGCTGCTTCATCTTAAGGCTTTGTCTACCTCAACTGATTTGTTGTAGGAGAATCTGATTTCATTTCATCTTCAGCATGGTAGATAGCAGAGCTTGCCACCAGCTCACATACTCTTATAGACACAATATTAATGGGTAAATAGGTGAGAGAGAGGAAACTGAAATGCCTGTAGGCAATACAGCTGAAGCAATATGTGCTTTACAGCCTCGTGTCTCCTGTGTTTGTAATGGACATCGTTGGCTATAGACAGTGATGCCTTGTCTGCTAGGCTGGTGCCTCCATTTGATGCTCTTTTCACTTGAGTAACACTTTTTAAAAAAAGCAAAATCCTGTATGAGGGCCACATAAAAGCTTTGGGACCAGTTGTGGCAGAACTGTATAATCTAGATTGTATCCCATTGACTCTGCAGCAGCATACCTGAGCATGGGAAGTGTCTGAGGCTGGGCATGAATTTTATGGTTTGAACTCAAATGCAGTGGTAGTTATACCTCCAAAACATGCAGACAGTTTGCACATGGAGACTTTGTCATATGCTAATGATCTCATATCTAAGCACACTTGCAGGCACTGATGAATGAAATTCCTCCACAGCCTCTCTTTTATCAGTGGCATGATTTATAGTTTTGAGCCACCCACAGTCACAGAGAAAGCTGGGAACAGAATCTGACTCTCAGTTGACTTAACCACAGAACCATCCTTCCATATGCTGAGTGGGTTTGGAAAAGTGCAGGAACCTGCCTGTTTCTCCTGAAGATCAGTATTTCATTTATCACCAGAAGGTCAGAGATGGGGAAAAGAATTCAAAAACATAACTGAAATCTACCAATCTAAAAAGTATGAAGTCAATTTTGCACAGTTGCTTTACTCTCTTAGTATACATCTGCCTGATAAATGGAACAACTCCAGGCTTTTGGTAGAGTTTTTCTGTTTGTTTCATCAGTATAGAATCTGTTGTTCCATGAAAAGGAAATACACAGTAATATGCTTCTGATATGGGTCAGAGTTTTCTGTCCTGTCAAACTACTGTTTCTTTTATCCTGAAACTTTTTGTGATTCATTATCACCAAATGCAAAAATACTAATTTATATGTGCATTTAATGTCATAAATTAATGATTTAATTATGTGCATGTATTCGGTGTCAACCATGTTTTCCAGCTGTCTCTGCTTGATCAACATCTTTGTAAAAACAACTGGGCTACTTCGTTGGGTCAGAGTAGTTGAGTAATACTTGCTATATCCTATTAATCTATATCATTTCATCAGTGCTTTGTAATCTCCCTCGTGATGAAATGAAAGAATTTTGCTAACAGCAGTAATCTGTTAGTAGGACTTGGACTATGGCCCATTTTTAAGAACTTTAACCAATCATTTAGTGAAATTCAAGGAGAATTTGGGTTGCAGAATGACTTAATGTGCTCAGTTGTGATTCTCGATAGAAAAATTGTTCTTTGTGCATACAGTTGTTTCTTTTGATTTCTTTTAAAACTGGGAATAAACTGGTGAATGTTCTGAAACCATAGGAGAAAAGAGAAAAACAGAGTTCAGATGAACTACTTGGAAGGTGGCACAGACCTGAATGTTTGCCTTGGTTTACCAGACCTCAGTGTTTTTTGGGTCTTTGGGCAAAGTATCTTGATCCCTCAGCAGTTCAGTCTGCACTGTGGTGGGGGTGATATGACTCCTTCCTGCCTCAACAGTGCTTGTGGTAATAAATACCTTAAAGACTGAGGTGACAAAGCTGGGTCAGTGTTGCATGAACACTCTTACAAATAGAAATGAGGGCACAGTGGTAGTGTTGAATTTTCAGCAGCAGGGATTTTTTTCACTATTTACCACTGCTCCAACTTCACCTCAGCACAAGCAGAGGTGGAAAAATTTCTCGGAAGTGCTAGCAGAGTGTCAGGGACAGCAGCAAGTAGGCAGGCTAGTCACATCAGCCTATCTAGGTAAATGATATCAGTGATATAATCAAGGACAGGTGTTTCTATTTTGTTCCCCTTTCCCTTCTCCTTCCCCCCACGAGGTGTAGTTTCAGTTTTTGTGATCTTCAGTGCAAATTAAAAATAAATCTATGCCTTTTCCCTTTGGTATTTCCTATTTGTACAGGAAAAACCTGAAAATATTGAATCCAATGGGGTTTTCCATCCAATGAATATTTACAGGTTGATCAGAGACCTGGTTCTACACTGGTCACTGGTCTCTTGAGTTTCTCTGCCAGGGCCCAGTGTAATGAGCAAGCTGTTTTTGCAGGGAGCCTTTGGTTCCAACCCTAGTGGAATAACTCCCTTTGCTGTATGTGCTTGTTTCTAAATCTTTACCAACACCATATTTTCTGCAAGTCATCATGACAGGAGACCTGTGAAAGATTCTTGTGTTTCTGGCTCTGCTGGGCACCCAATCTCACCAGATTTTAATAAATGCAGACCAGAGGTCATAACCAGTAGTACCAGCTCTGATGAGGTGAATCAAGCAGCAATTTCATTGCACGGCTCCTGCATCTACCTGGAAGATGAACATACTCTGTAGCCTGTAAAATGGCTAAAGGACAGAGAGAGATGCCAAGGGAAGGGAGTAGAGGAGTCTCTGCTAGAGAGATGCTCAAGAGAGGTTCTGGAGCAGGATCATATCTTGCAGAGTTCTTTGCCCAGCACAACTTACACTGGCTACAGGCATGATACCACACAGTACAGTGCTGCAGTCATGTAGCTGTAACTTCTTCATCTGAAGTTCAAGGAAGGGGGGGAAAAGGAGACATTCTCTTCAGTATAGCTTTTCTTGTATCTATATGTCTTTTATATAGCAAAGAATACTACAGTGTTCCTTTGCCAGCCAATGCAGGCTTTGTGACCATCTCACCATCATTTTTCTTCTGTTTTAACTTCATATCAAAAATAGCCATGTTGGGAGTGAAATTGTCACTAAAGCCTCACTGAAATTACTGTAATTTGTTACTGTAAACAGATGATCTGTATGCCTTCAATTATGTTTCAAGCAAGCAGTCTCTGAAAATGCAAATACATGGTTTGGTGCAGCATGGGCTGCAAGGAGGAGGAACAGATGTGTAGGAAGGCTTTTTACTACTGCTTCACTTCATGCTGCTGATGGTAATAAGCAGAGGAAAGTATAATTTGATTAACATATAGATTGTAGCAAAAAAACATTATCTCTGGCCAGTGGCTGGCTGAAGAGAAGATTACAAAAAGCAAAGTCTTTCCCTTCACAGCTCTCAGGTTCAAGTCTAGCCCAGGGTGTTTGCTGGATGCTGTTGGATGTTGGCTTTCGTATTACATTAGCAATGAGAGACCCTATCCAGGACAAGGACACAAGGTGTTCAGCACAAGAAGAATGTAGTAAACGACACTCATGTTCTAAAAAGCTTACAATCTTAATACTGCTTTCAAAGAAAACAAAAAGCCAACCAAACAAAACCCTCCAAAACCCCAACAACCAGGCTCAAACACTCAAATGCTGGTTTTGGCCTCATGAAGATGGTCCTCCTTTGACTTGTATTCTTGCAGCTCCTCTGTGCAGCTCAGAGATACTTCTTGGGATTTTCCTATCCCACATGACCAAGGGTCCACATAATTAATTGATAGCCTTACAGCTGCTGGGTCTCCAAAGTAAACTGTCCTCCTCTCCCAGCAGTGGTTCTTGTGGCTGGAGGTTTGTACCCACCCTGACTTTTCCTGCTCTTTCTCAGCAGCTCCATTCAGGCATTAGGTGACCTGGCCTGAAAGGCCGTGGGGTTCTCCTCACCTTCAGGGGTCCCCAGGCTTCAATGCCAAGTGCTGTGATCAGGTCACCAGATTAGCTGCAAGGCATTCAATTAGCTGACAGTCTTGCCTTTGGCAGCTGTGATTAGTGGTCAGGAGTGACAAAAGCCCAGAACTTTTCAAAGTACAGATGGCACAGCAGAGGAATATCTTTACAAGTAAGGAATTAAAGAGTGTTTCCAGCTCCCGTGTCTCCATAACCTCCAGTTCTTCAGTTCCCTGGATGTTACTGTCCCTTCAGCCTCTATGCTTTCATCCATGCCAAGTTTTTGTTCCAGATTATTTTCTGCTAGGGAACTTCTTGGAGCTTAGAAGGTGGGAGCTGTAGCCTTTCCTTTCTTATTATACCAGTAAGTGTAGGGACTATCTTTAGACTGTTCCCCCCCTTTACACCACTAGTTCAGCAAATCCTTCAAACAGGGAAGCAGTCCAATATAATGGGACAAACAGATGGAGAAACAGCACCCATGATATCCACAGTAGTATAGTATTTCTTGCCTCTTCCTCTTGTCTGGATTCTACCATGTGTGGTAGATGCTGTTTGAGACAGAATGCTAAAGTCAATGAATTTCAGGTCTAATTCAAAACACAGGGATTTTCCTGTGCATTTCTTTTGGGTTTAGTTTTTGCTTCTTTGTTTTATGGGTTTGTTTCATCTATCGCACATCAAAAGAAAAGAACATACAATTCAAGGCAGGTTCAGTAATGAAAATACGTCAATAGCAAATCCAAACAATATTGTAAAGCTCAAACTGAGGCTTCTCCATATGGTATCTTGATATTGCCAGCCAAAAACACAACATGCAGCTTCCAGAGCTGGGTTCGGTGAACTTTTAAATCTGTACAAAAATAACTGGCGACAGCTTTCCTCAACGCAAAATCCTTTCTACTCTCTCCCAGAAAGAGCTGTTCCCCTGCCGGTTTTCAGCACCTCCTCCTCCCCGTCTGCTTGTTCCTTCCTCCCTCTGTTCTGCTTTTTCTCACGTTTGTGTGAATATCCTCCATCCCCAGTTCTTGTGACGGAGAGAGGAGGCATCGAAGCTCTCTGCCCATCTTGCTTTCCAGAGACGTTACATCACCTGCTGCTGAGCAAAGCTGATTCCCTGCAGTTTCTCCTTTCCCAAACATGGTCTGTCTTGGATCAGTCCAGTTGTCTGGGTGTATGAATCAGTATTGCTGACCAGTCTGCAGAGGTTGCTGGTTTCCTTGCCCTCAAGTTTCCAAAACAGCAAGCAGCTACCCAGACCTGGAGCAAAACACAAATGTGTGGCTGAAATCTCGGCCCACCTCAAGCTGAGGAGAGCATGGCTATGGGGTGGTGCTCACTGACCATGAGCTGTGTGAGACAGGAGGTCAGAACTTCCCCAGGACAGAACTGCTCTCATGGGGCTCTGCAGCCTATGTGAGAGTGGACTGGATGTTGCAGGTCTTCCTCTCCATTGTCATGCCTAGCTTTGGGAACCTGCCACTGCTGTGGTTCAGAGGAAGGACAAATGTGATGTTAGTGTGCAATAATTTACCTTTCCAGTGTTGTAGGCCATTGAGAAGTGGGGGTGATGACCTCCAGCCTCCTTTGTAGGTCACCATGATTTTACTCGATTTTTATAATGAATTATTCTAATATTTTATCTGTGGGTATGATATTCAGGTTTTCTTTCACAGATATGATTTCCAGGAGAACTGTGAAAGACCTCTCTATCACAAGTGTTGGTGGGAGCATCATATGAGATGTGATCAGAGCACAAAGCACTTGCTGCACTGAGGTGGGAAATTGGGGACCAGAGTGCTGAGATAGCAACAGTGCTAATAGCTGCACAGGTCACTGCTGATGGTGGTGAGATGAGGCCATAAGGTGATTTCAGGACAACAGTAGGTGACAAAATGTTGTTTTCCTGTTGCTATTTCCTGGGCAGGCTCTCTGTCCTCAGATTGCTCTTGCCAATGATTTGATTTTTCTCTTTTCTGGCTCCTTAAATAATGCCTTTTTATCACATCCTACTCTTTCACTAGTCATTTGGTCTGTTAAGTACCACCTGTTATCCACTCATCTCTCTCATGTGAAGAAACTCCTTGTTATTAGTGCATTCCTGTACCTTAAGGAGGAACCTATTGGGTTTGTCTGATTTTTGGTAATGCCACACAATCATGGGCATTCACACGATTTCTGCCCAAAACCATGACAATACCAAGGACAATGACTGGCACCATAGGTTCAGTCAAATATCTCAGTGTAGTTATTGATGTGTTCTTTGATTAGGTCAATTACCCTTAAATCCTTCAGCTCTGAGAGGGTTAAGCCACCCTTGGTGATTCTGTCACAGGAGGGCTCAAGGACCAGAGGTGGTGTGTGTCATACCTTTGTGCCTGGTCTGTGCTCGGCATCTGTGCCAAGGTGTCTGTACCCATGGGCACACCTCTGTGGTATGAGCCTTCTGCTAACAGGTGCAGCTAAATGGGAACAGAGCTCCTGTCAGTACTCCTGCCATATAAGCACCTTTTTAAAGCTTGTGGTTTACAGACATTTCATAGAGAAATGGCTCAACTTTAACCTCTAGTTACACAAGTACAAAAATGTGCATGGAACAGCTCCGAGTGTGAATGTAGCAAATTAACAAATGGTGATTAAGGACAGCCAACTAAAAAAGGCTGTTATTTTGGGGAACAGAGGTTTCCTCCTGTGCTGGTGGGGGTTCTGATGTAAAATGTGTCGTTGTGGAGTAACCAGCTGACGTGGGATCAGTAGGAAAGTCCTTTATTTTCTATCACTTCTCTCTTTCAAACCATATCTGTCCATCAGTGTAGAAGGGAAGATGCATCATAATGCTGTAAAGAATGAATTAGAAATGACAGGAGAGATAAGAGTGGACATCACAGAGATGAGTCAACGCTGAAAGTGATGGATGAATAATACGAACACCAGAAGATGTTCTGAATGGCAAAAAAAAAAAAGTCTTTTTACACTGTGGAAACAGTCTGAAGTATCAGGGGTGCAAAAGTAGGTTGAAATGAAACTACAAATAAGACATGGCCAGTCAGGTAGTTAAAGACTTTAATCAATGAAAAAGCAAAAAGTAGCAAGATATTTTTAAATTAGCATATGTTGGAAAATCACTTCATAAAGAGACAAAATCTGGTATTTTTGATGTCCCAACAGACACTGTAGACCCCATTTCTGTGATAGCAGAAGAGTAGCAGTATCACACTTGTGTTAATTATTTCTAATTTTCTGGATGTTTCTAAGAGTATTTCTGTGGAAAAAAGTAATTTTAAATAGTTGTCTAAGGCTCCTGTTTTAAGATACCAATGCAATGGAGCTGCTGCTCTGTGGAATCAGTGGAATCTTGAATGTAATTTTACCTGTTACTGTCATTAATAATGCTGTAGAATAGCTTTGTTTTGGCTAATCATAGCTGGGATTCGGTGTTATGGAGTTTATGTACAATTCTTTATTTTTGAAATACATCTTGGTGGTAGTGCTAAGCAAGTTGTTTGTATTATATTTCTTTCTTTCTGACCTTTCTCTGTCTTTCATTTGCTTTTTTTTCAGCAAGACAGTATCATTATGACACCAAGGATGAAGGAATTAGTGGTTTCTCAGCAAAAGGTCTAATAAAAAATCTGAAGCAACTTAAACTAGAAATATATCATAACCAATGTTCCTTGGTAGCATCACAGGGTATAAAGCACCCAAGGATGCAAAGGAGCCAAGAAAGAAATGAAGAGTCATGTCACTACCTAACATGACTCAGAGTCAGGGGAAAGAGCTAAAAGCTTTGGATAGCAGCATCATTTTCCTTTTGATGCCCTAAAATGTGAATGAATTTATGAATACAAATAAAGGGAACTTTTTTGGCTGTCATACTTTAACAGGAATATTCAAAATAGGAGTCAGGGGAGGAAAAGAAAGGAAGGCAAGAGTCCAGCTCTAAGCTTGTTCTGGGGAGAGAGTGGCTTCAGGTTTTGCATAAAAGGAAGAAAATTAAGGTTGTTAAGTGTTACCTAGTTCCTTGAGTCATCTGGGGAATTCTCCACTGAACCATGGCAGTGTCTACACTGTCAGCATGGGAAATGCCCTGGTTAGGACCAAGGTCCTCTTTTCTCTCCTCCCTGCTTACTGGCATTGATGGAAACATTCCAAATAAAGGCAAGATTTCGAGTTACGTGACTGAGAGATTCCTATGATTTGCTCATAAGGCCCTTTCTGGTTTTGAGTTCCACGTTTCTCCCAACCTGTGCTCTTCTCAAGAAAAAGAAGAGGGAGGTAAAGCGGTTAGAGTTATGCAAATTTCATTGCAATGTATTTCATTTAATATTTCTCAAGGTCTTCAATCATATTAGCTTGCCTCATGCTATGTTAGTGTCTGTCAGGGTAGTTAGTGATGTGACAAAAAAGAAACTGTGAAAGGATGCTCAGTGGAGCTGACATGATGGAAATGTGAATCTGTTGCTGCATACTCACTAGATTATAGCAGAGACTGAAAATACATATCATCTACAGAGCTTTATGTGGCCATTTTTAAGAGCTGAGCCTCAGCTTATCTTCTTGGGACACAAAAGGAGCTGGACAAGAATGGACTCACAGATGATTGGACTCCAAGACTGGCATCCTAAGAGATGTGTACAAGCCTCCAGCCTTAGCTCCGTGGAGGCTATTCTTGCCCAGAAAATTCTGATAGCAAGTGTAAGCCAAGGACAGCTCATAGTAGGTCACAGGCTGAATTAATTGAATCCACTTGTCACTTTCACAATTTTAAGAAATGCATGTTTTCAAATTCATATCATCATCAAGAAGGCCTTCCCTGACTGATTGCTGTCCAACCAGAAAGCCTTACATTTTACCTAACGTGGCTGTGTTTAAAGCAATGTTGTGTACTGCCTGCTCAGAGAATGGGACTATCTCTGCAAGCAGAAAAGGAAACCTAAATCAGACAAAGTAACTATGGGATTTCTCGACTTGCAGCCCACACTGTTGGTTGTTTATTGCCCTATTGTGCCTGGAGCGACAAGTCTTTATTCACGTATTTAATTTTTTTTTATAGAATGATCTGAGTTTTTAACTTGTTCCCATGGATATCTACAAAAATTACGCTCATTCTTTGCACTTGCTGTGATTCCCTCATAAAGGAATAAGTGATAAGTAGTCAGTGGTGAAATGAGCCATGAAAGCTGAAACTTCTGCTCTTAGCCTGGAAGAAGTGTCTCTGTTCAGATGCACAAGCACAGCAGCAGAAGAGGCTATAGCTTGAAGCTTTTTCTGCTAAGTGCATCTGAGAAGTTTTTCTCACCACTGTGGTTTGTTAAGGATTTAGGCATGTAATTATTGTTATGTTGGGTGTCTGTTGTAGATGCAAATCTTTTGTGAATCACTAAGAAAACAGAGTTTTGTCTATCACATGCAAATTCCACTCTATCATCTAGGAATGTCTATAGGGAACATATTTCCTGTGCAATGCATTGGCCCCTGAGCAGTGTGCTGGACTTTTCTGGTGTCAAGCTGGAAATTTAAAATATTCCTCTTCTACTCTGAGCAAAAGAGATTAACAAAATGCTTAAAAGCTAATCATGCAAAGATATGAAAGGTTTTGTGACAACCAATGTTGACAAAAGACGCTACAAATTGATTTCAGAGGATTAAAAACCTGGACAGAATCAACACTGTTGAGTTTTAGCTTGGACAGACTTTTAACTCTGAGAAGAAAATAATTCAAAACTCGTATTTTGGAAAAGAAAAATCTAGAATATGGTAATTGCTAAAGAAAGCCAGAAGGGACAGGGAGATTAAGCTGACAATGGTAAACAAAAGCAGAAAGAGAATGTCAAACTGGAAAGTGTTTGGAGGAGTGGCAGGTTGGGGTCTTGATGGGGAGAAACAGTTGAGTCTAGACCTGATTAACACATGGTCACTACCTTCCTTAGGCAGCACCCGAGGCAACCCAGAGGGATTTACGTGGGCTAAGATTATTGACAGGTCAATACAAAACATTACATTGCTTTACTTATCGGTAGTAACTGAGTCTGAGCAGAATAAACCAACCCGTAGAGAGTTTCCTGGTGTGCAGGGGGGGGATTATGTGTGCCCAAACTGGTTCTTTTACAGCCAGCTAAAGAAAATGAAAGCAATAAACATGAAGAGTTTGTTCTTTTCTTTGAAACTTATTTAAGTGAGGATGATGGCAACATACCTTAACATCATCTGTAGTTATTTTTGAATACACTGAGTAGTCACTTTTGGTTTTGTCAAAGGCTAGGCAGTCAGTTCTCTTGGCTTTCCTTCAGATTCTTTAGGTTTGAGGGTTTTTGAAGAAAGAAACACAGGTCTTCACATTTCCTGCCCCTTTCCAATCCTTCAGTGACGTTATGGACCTGTGTGTGGGAAGCAGTTTCCAATTTTGTTCCTTCAATCAGCTGTGGTTGCAGTGAAAGGCCTCTGGAGATCTGGCTACCTGATGCTCTCTGCACATTAGGCAGGATACAGTATCTGAAAACTTTGATACTGAAATATATACATATTATATATATATATATACATATATATGCAAAAGAACATAGCTGCAGTGAGGGTTTCTGGCCCCTTGGAAAGATGTGACCCCAAAATTGTTAGCATTTATAGTTCTCATTCATAAAATGTGTTTGAAGTAAATTTGAAGTCAGGAATTAAGATCTAAAATTAGCTCATTGGGCCAATTAAACTTGTTGGTCCCTTGCAGGATGCTTTAATGTACTCTCCGGGAGGAGAAAGGAAATTGCATCTTGCTGAGGACAAGAAAGAAGTGGCCCTGAAATTTTTTTTGAGAGGCTCAATCAAGAACACAGCTACAGCGAGGGGTAATGAATAAAAAGCACTTTGCACAATTACAGCTACCCCTGCCACATGCTGGGGACTTGTAATTGCTGCAGTGACATTCTTTTGTTCAGGAGAGACTCCTTCCACCTCGTGCACAGCTCCAGTCACCTCCCAATGCCTTGATTTCAGTCGGGTGGATTTCCTGACACCCACATGGATGAGCAGCATGTGGAGTCATTCCACCTCAAGCTGTGTGGTGGAAAAAGCCTCCTCTTGCATGTCTGTGTGTGTCTCTTCTGTGTTTGGTACTGCCTTGTAGGTTCACCCTGGAAACTTACCTTAGCTCACAAGGCTATAACCACTTCTCCCAGGAGCACTTACGCCAGCGCACGCACACGTCTGGTGAGTGTGTTCTTGTCCATGTGGTGAGGCAGATTGGAGACCAAGCTGCTTCTGAAGCTCAGCTCTGACCTGCCCACGTTGCAGGAAGGATGTAGATTATGTCAGCAGAAGGGACCTCAGTTGTGGTAATGTACCAGCACAGTCCTACCAGTTACCAGGCATGAGTTTTCCTCAGGCAGCTCCTTCTTTCTTAGTGAGCATTTTATCCAGAAGGATTTTAAGGACTTTGCATATTGGTTTGTGGTTTGGGGCTATCTCACAGTCCAGCTGCAAGTGTGGAGCATGAGAAGGTCCTGGGCTCTAGGTGAACTGTAATTACAGTGTATACAAAGCAGAGTTATCACCACTGTGGATATATCAGACCCTCCTCATGTGTTAGGCATTACATACACACCTATTTCCCTCTGAGGTGCTCTGGCAAAGGCAGATATTCTTGGGCCTGTAACAGGCTTTTTCAGTGTGCCTGTGTGGGCCAAGCCATTCAGTGGTTCCTGGCTTAACTTCTCCAGTAAAGAGTGTGGATGCCCCAAATCTGTGTTCATATGCTTGTGAAACTGGAGGCACCAGGATTGCCTGGACAATGTCTGTCCAGACAGACACTGTCCCAAGCAAAAGGATTCCATGGTGAAGTCTCCTGTATTTCTGTAGCTACTTCAGCACCTTTGAGGACACCAGGAGAAGCTTTCACAGGAGCCTCACATAACTGATAATAACATAATCGCATAACTGATAATAACATAATCACATAACTGATACCACATCCAGGGCTACATGTTGTGTCCAGGTCTCCTGCCTTGGTGTAAAGCAACTGTCCGAGCTCCTCCTCAGTCCTCAAAAAGTTTCGTGACAGCACCATACCCAGTCTCACAAGACAGATGTTCTGGGAACAACTGTAGCAAAAAGGCTAGGAAACAAAGAATGAGGCTCTTGGAATCTTCTCCAGAGAATATGAAGAAAATCTTTATCTTGAACAATTCACATGCCTGCTTTTTCCTCATTCTTTGTTTGACAAATTGTTTTCTATTTACAGCCAGCACATTTTAATGCCTTCTCCCTCCCCCCAGCCTACTGGCTTCCTATTTTCTCCTTCTGACAATGTTGCCATATGGTTCTATTATTCCTCAACATGTATTGCAACAGTCCTGAAAAATAATTAGGTGCTGCTGTGGTGTGAAAGCACATCTGTGATCAATGGCTTCCTATGGAAATTATGGGATAAAATGTCCCAAGATATTTTTCTGTCTTTCTACTTTCTCCCTGCCCTTTTCTGTCCCTCCATACCCTCTAAAAGTATTATAATAAAGGGAAGAAAGTCTGTGTGAACAGCTATTTTAATTTTCTTTCTTAAAAGCACTGCACAGTGTGATTGGTGGGTTTTTTTGAGCCGTGACTAGGGGAAGAAATCTCTGGGGAGAAAAAGGTATATATTTAGACTCTGTACATTTAGAATAGAATTTAATTCTATGGTGATAACCAATGATTTACACCCTTTAATCCAAAAGTCCTCCTGTGCCCTGTGGGGAATACAACATATGTCCAGCAAATTGGTAACCATATGCTTCAGTGAACACGTGCTCCCTCAGCCCTTCCCCTGCTTCATTCCATTGATGGTTCCCTGCTAAAGCACTCTGGTCTCACAATTTATTCTGCCTTCATTGAAGTCTTTGTCAAAGAAAGGGTTATTTTCAGATTCCTTCTAGTAATGCATGTTCTGTGTTTCTGAAAGGTTTCAGACAGTTGTTTTTGCTGGAGAATTTCACAAGTGAATTGATGAGTAAAAGGTTTCTTAGCTCCTGGTGAGAGATTCAGGTATATCTCCTATACAACTTTTTCTCCCAAGTGTGTATTGGGAAAATAAATTAAAACCAGGGTTATCAAAAAACAGTTTCACAGAGGCTTTTCAAAACTGGTTTGCTCCTAAGCCCTCTGTTTCACCTCATCATGATATCAGCCCTTTGGTGCTGCGGCTGAAACTGCAAAGATATGCTATTTGTATTTGGCACATGATGAAATAGAAAGAAAAGGGACACCAATTCACATTTTTCCCTCTTTGTTGGTCACTTTTAAACAGAAATACTATAGCAGAGCAGGAGCAATGGCTGGAAGATAAAACTAGTTCATGCCGGGGGGTCCAAGCACATTAGCCTCCAGCTACCCTCCTCCAGCAGGAAAGATTATCCCAGATAAGCAACAGCAGGATAGTGTGCAACAAATTAGCTTGACTGATGAACCCTGAACTTTTGTCAGTATTAATGCCTGCTAAGTTAAGCAGGCCCAGGGTTTATTATGAGGACTTATCCTCAGAGGCCAATGCAATATAACCTATTTTTTCTTACAGATGTCATGTAGGAGGGGCTCTGAGTCTTGTCCAAATATCCCAACAGGCTTTTACAGATGAATTTTTTTTTCCCTAACCTGAACAAGTCAGTGTACTGACAGCAACAGGAGATGAGGGGCTTTGGTGGTGCTGTGGGTTGGCATATCCTCTGCTAAGCTCTTTGCCTAAGGACGGACTTTGTCCTGTGTTTGCACTGTGTTGGGGAGTGTGGAGTGGCTCAGCCCAGGACCAGTGTCTCTAGGCATTGCTGCAATGGTGGTAATCCACACAAGGCCGGGGTGGTCTTGATTACCCAGCTGAGAGCATGTTGTCTAACAGCTCACATGCCTTTTGCACACTTCGACACTTGTCTCCTGCCTCTGCATACCCTCAGCCCCTCTCAAATTCAGACTTAGAAAACAAGTGAGCTGTCAGTGCCCATCAGTCTTCTGTCTTCTGAGTGAGCATGATATTATGAAGGTTTACTAGCCAGCTCCTCCTCTTAGCAGCCAGGTGCTACTTGGTCATTTTTGTGGAGGTTTCCTCAAAGGGAGGTAAAAAATTATAAATCTTCCAGACTGACCTGGCAGTGGAGTCAGCCTGCTGCTGCACAAGGGCCCTGCTGAAAGTAGGACTGTGGTGGATGGCTGAGCTGTCACAGAAGTGCAGAGCTAGGCATGCTGTGGTGACTGTGTGCCTTCTGCTGTGTGAAAGGTGCTAAACCCCTGTTCTGTTTGTCTGGCCTTTCTCATGCAGGCAGCCTCCTCTTTAGCACCAGCCTGTGTCACAGCAGGGGACAGCAATGAAGGGAAGGCAGCATGGGGAGTCAGCATGATGCCAGTGGCCAGAGATGATGGGAGGACTTGGAGTGATGGGTGCCCTGCTGGGGCTGGTGGGCTGAGTCACACAAGGGGACACCACTGGGCATTTAAAGTCTGGAATTGAGCTTTGCTTTTAACGTGCTGAAGAATTGTTTCACAGTTAAAATCTTCAAGCAATTTGGGAAGTGAGATATGGGAGAAAATCACATGGTTCTCTCACTTCCCTGTTCATTTCCTCTCTTATCTTTCCATTCATGGGCATTTCTTTGAGCCATAGAGAAAAGTGGTTGCTAAAAAGGAAAAATACACCTTAGATATTTGCTGATACACATTTGAAAACCGTCTGGAGTGAGTGGAGTAATTGGTGTCAGATGTGAACTCTCCTGGGATGTCAGCAAAGGGATGGGAAAAGTTGATGCTCTGGTTTTACAGCTTGTCTATGGGCTCCCAGCACTTCTGAGGTACAGGAACAAAGATCAGCCTTTCCTTTGAGCTCCAGCATCTGCTGGAAGGGGCCTTAGAGATACAGTTCCCATGAGGAAGAGAATATTTGCCCTGTCACAATGTCAAATTCTTTTCCCCTCCTCTTCCCAATTTGGCACGGTGCTTACATATATCCTTCCCCAGGGTACTTGCTTGGTTTCAGTTGCCTAAGGGGCAGATTGGGAGACAAGAAATCAAGATTTTTATTCTTGCCTCTGCCAGAATATTCTTGTGACCTTGGGCAAACAGATTTCTGTGCAAGACTGAAATAATCTTTTATATAATGCAGGCAGTCATTCCCTGTTTCAGAGCAGTATGAGGAAGTTGGTTCACATTTATGAGATTCAGACCTGAGCTGAATTTGCTTAGACTGGTTAGGGGAATCTGAGGTTGAGACTTGAGTTCAATCTGTTCAGTTCATTTTTGAGATTATTCTGGGGAGGCTGCTCAAACTGAATAATCTTCCCAGCAGATAGGCTAAAATATCTATGTTTATTCTGGAGGAGTAACAGCAATAGTGTGTGTGTGTGTGTATATATATACACACATATATATGTATGTATGTATAAAAATTCTCCAGAAATGTGTAGCCTTCAGTGGAAAAGCTATTTTTGTTACAGAAAAGGCTCAAAAAGAAAATATCCCTGGAAAGCTGTGCTATGTTCATTGAATATTGCTGTGTGTCTTTGCTTCTCATCTGCTAGCTGGAAAGGAGTGCCAAACAAAAGGCTTTTTGTCACGAAAATTGCCCACCAACCTCTGCCAACTGTCACTCAGAGAAACAATAAGTTTGAGAGCCAGATGTGCCACCCACCAAAAATGGGTATGTGAGCTTGGGTTAAAGAAATTTGCTCTCATAATAGTCCACCACAACAGTGCAAAAGCTGCTCTGCCAGCACTGCTTCTCTCTCCCATCAAGGGAGTTGATGGGACCATCTGGCTTTCTCTGGGTTCAAATTTTCATGGGCACAGTTCCCATCAACACCACAAAACGGAAATAATTTGTTCCCAGACCTGATTGCAACACAAGTTGTAATTGAGTTCTTGACTGTTACAGTCTGGATTGGGCCATAGGCTAATTTAGGATGAACCAAGAATATATATGGGAAAAATATGACAGAGGAATGTCATAGGTTGAAACTAAATCTGGCCACAGCTCATAAAGGAAAAACTGAAATTCAAAATCCCCAGGCATGCACAAAGGAGTTTATGAGACTGTTCTTGTTCACATGATGCAATCTCAAGGTTTAATGCCACCACCAGGAGCAATGGCTTTTCACCACTTCCTTTCTCCTTCACGATGTCAGCTGGTACTTTTGGGGACTGCGGAGTCCCTGATGGCACTGCAGCCTGCACACGTGTCCCCAGAGCTGCTTGAAATATGGGATCTGAAACCATGGCAAGAGCACTGGGTTGAGTTGAAGGTGCAGTCAAAAGGGGCAATCCAAGAAAGCAGCTGGTTTCTTTAGTTGTATCCTGGAATGATAGGAATAATATCATTTGGTACTGATGCTGCAGTTCTTTGAGACTGGCTTCAGGCTATTCAAACCAGTCATCTGCTCAGCAAGCCCAAAATTACAGTGCCACGTGCTTAGTTTGCCTGAATGGACGAGCAAAGGAAGGAACCACAGTGACAGTCAGCTCCTGCACCAGAGTAGGTTTAACAGGGAAGAGCATCAACAGGGGCATCTCCAGTGGCTTTTCAGCACTTACAGTAGCAATTTTGAAGCAGGGAAAGTATTTCACAATAGAATTAATTCCTTTTTAGCCTCAGGTGAATATGTACACCATAATAATGTTATAGATATTATATAATGCAGGGGTACTTTGGTCTCTAGTGGCTGGCATACATTGAGCTCAGGATTCCTGCTATCCAGTAATTTCCAAATGCTTTGTTGGGCTTGTCAAATCACAGACCTCCCTGCAAGGTGCATACCTCACCCAGTCTGGTGTCCTATTGCTGGTGTCAGGGGCATGTGGCACTAGTGTAACTATGCTGATTAGGTGTGTGGGTTGCTTCTGTTTTGTTTTTAGCTAAAAGCTTCCTGTGACTTTGCTGCTGTTCTAGTAAGAGGATTTTTTTTTATCCCTTTCTGCTCTGCAAACTGCACTTCTCTGCTGGGTACAGATGGAAGTCCACCAGCAGTACTGAGGGCCTAGTCAATGCAAAGGAAAATCTCCCTGTATAGGGGTGCCCTGGGTATGTTTTGGGATTCTTAGTCATCACAACATTCAGTTGTGCTATTACCATACATAACCAGGGAAGAGTTGCTGATAATATCCCTTTCTCAAGGATTGCATTTAGAATCCATGTATGTGGGCTGCAGCTTTAACTGCATCATCTTTGGGTTTTGTTCCATTACCCATATATATCAGATATATTCAAATCCTCTCCTACTTTCCAAAAACATTGATCAAAACAGTTCTGTGAGGCTGAGCTGGCCATTGCCCAAAAATATTATATAAGAGCTGTATAGCTACTGACAAAAACAGCAAAGCATCTCCATCAAGCCCATAACAAGCTACAGACTTATATTTCCTCCCTCTCTCCCTCCATAACTGCTCTTTGCCTCAGAAGAAGTTCTTTATATTTCCCAATGATGGAGCAATAATATGCTACTCTTTACAAAACCAAAAAACTGCTTGTGTTTGACTATAGCACAAAGAGCTGCAAACTAGGCTTTCAAAAGATAATAATGCTTCAGTGCAGCTTCATACAGGACAAAAATTGTTTGAGGGAAGCAAGATGCCAGAATTAGAAATTCAATGCTGGAAAACAGCATGCATTTCCTGTCACTGTGATGTTATTATATAGAAAGGGCTGCTGCCAGGCCAGCTCTTGTGTGTCTCTCTTTGCTAAATAGAGGGCATCTACCCAAATACCAGTCCTGCTCTGCATCAGCTCATTGATCATCTTAGGACCTTGTAAATAACTGGCCCTAACAGTTTAGGGGGACTCAAGCACAAGTGCCAAGAGGCTGAGCTGAGGGAGCTGGGGGTGTTCAGCCTGGAGAAGAGGAGGCTCAGGGGAGACCTTATCACCCTCTACAACTCCCTGACAGGAGGTTGGAGTCAGGTGGGGGTTGGTCTCTTCTCCCAGGCAACCAGCAGCAGGACAAGAGGGCACAGACTCAAGCTCTGCCAGGGCAGGTTTAGGTTGGATATTTGGAAGAGATTTTTATGGAGAGAGTAATCAGGCATTGGAATGGGCTGCCTGTGGAGGTGGTGGATTCACCGTCCCTGAAGTTTTTTAAGATGAGACTGGATGTGACACTTAGTGCCATGGTCTAGTAATTACAGTAGCGTTGGACTTGGTGATCTTGGAGGTTTTTTCCAACCTGATTGATTCTATGATTCTATGATGGCTTGCTCTGACATAGCCTACATGTAAGTAAGTGACTCCTACATAAACTTCTACCTGATTCATAGCGTGACACCTAATCACTGCTTCATTTGCCATGTTGCTGCCTCAAGTGATGATTTGAGCAAGCTGGTAACTAAATGGGTGACCAGCAGAGATTTCCAGGCACTTTTGGTGTTGCAGATCAGATTGATTCAATATTCATGGCAAAATCAGGGATACAGCACATCTCCTTATCCTTCAATGGCATAAACTTGGATAACTCTCAGAATCAACCCAGTTTGTGTTCCCATTCCCCTGGTTTAGAACACAGAAATTATCTGCTGCTATCCAGATTTGAAACATGCTTTAGAGAGAAAATCATCTTGTTTATTTTGGTGCTGAGATCAGTAACTTCTGGTTTTGTTTCTTTTTTAGTTTGTTTTCTTTTAAAGCACATCCCTCTGAAGTACACTCTTGTTTTCCTTTTGAAAATCCAGAGAAGATGAGTCTGGCTCTACCATGGTTGATGCAGGCACAGGTGATATAAGAGTGACACAGAAAGATCTCCAATTCAGCTGTCACCTTCTTTGTGCCTCTTGAGGAGCTGTATCATAGTTCACATAATATCGGGGAGGGTGTAAGGTGGTTATCAGCATTTAGTTCTGAAAAAATGGAAATACAGGGTCCTGTCAGTGGTTTCTTCACCAAACTGTGACCTGGAGATAAGCCTGGACTTTAGCTTTGATCCTTTTGCTTTTCCAGTGCTTGTGAAAGCAGATTCCAAATTGCACTAAAATCCTTTCAAAAGAAAATAAGAACCATTTACAAATCAAAAGACCAAATTCTTAAATGTGTCATGGGTTATAACCCATGCAAGTATTATCATGCCATTGCTTTCTGCCAGTCCAATGAGTCTTCTGGATGGGGTGAGTCGGACAATGGGTGAAAGTGGAAACATCTCTGGAGAGATATTTGGAAAAAGCAGTCATGTCCACATGCCACAGTGAGGAAATTGTGTCCCTAGAGACAAGCAAATCTGGCCACTTCAAGTCACTCTCTCATGACTTGGCAGTTGGGAGCTGCATTTCCACACTGCCAGGAACCCAGTGCCCTTTGCACTGACTGGCATCTGTGCTAGGGGACTGGGGGGAGATGTCAGAATGGCTTCTGCCTGAACTGTCTCTGCTGGGAGAAACCATCTCATTGGGGTTGAGATAGTTGCTAAAAGGACACCCCACGTTCAACTGGTGCTTATGCTGCTGGGCAGGGAACCCCATAGGTAGAGGGCATTAGGCTCAAGCCTCTAAACTGACTGTTTACAGTACTTCTTTATGGTTTATATTGTGTTTCCCTTGGAGCTTTCCTTTCTAAAGAGGATGAAATGTTCATTTGGAAAGCAAATGCATGTCTCATTCAACATGCAGCTTTAGGCTAGTCTTCCATGCCCAGCTTCTGGTGGCCAGTGAACAAAGGTAGACTGAGGCTGATAATCTATTCAGAAATGCAGAACACTCATGAGATTATTTCATGTCACTCAGGGAGCTGGAATAGAGGCACCACTCCCATGTTCTCTAAAATTAGGCATTCACAAACCATAATCTCAGCAACTCATTACTGGGATGTTCAGTGCTTCACATCAGCCCAGTGTTACAGAATTATATATACAGATAGCTACTGTAGTGTTTGCTACAAAGGAAAAACCTACTGTCACAAAGCTTCTTCCACTGAAATTTGATGACCTGTACCCACATGAGGCCAGTAGGAATTGTTCAGTGTACTGGTTTGCATATTTTAATGCATATATATATATATATATCCCCAAATAGTATTGGCTCAATTAATTTAAGTAAACCGTTTTACCTTGGACTTTATTTTTATCATATCCATGCAGAAGATCCTCAGTAGACACAAAACAGGTTGGTTTGCAACTGATGAAGCAAGTATCTATTTTTATTATTCTGTCTGATGGATGCAGAATGACCTTTCAGTGAAAAAGGTCAGCATTCAGACATGTCACCTTACAGATGGTACTATTATGTTGCTAGTGCAGTTCAGTTTCTAGTTTCCTCTACGTCATCTTCTGTTTCAACGAAAGTTCATCTCTGAGGTGAGTGCACTCAGTGGGGACACTGAGCATGTACTCCAGGTAACTGTTCCCGCTTAAATGATTTCTCTAGAGTGCCTGGAGTGTGGATTTATGCTTTAGGTTTGCACTGTGGCCAAAAGCAGCAGTCCTGTCCTTCTCTGAACATCTTGCTACATCTTCCTGCTGCCTTCCTTCTTGGCGCTGGCACTTGGGATGGGGAGAAGGATTCATTCCTACCTGTCCCAAGACTTTTCATGATTTTGGTTTTCAGCTGGATCTACAGGCCAGTCTGGCACTGCACCTAACCCCGTGATAACCAGCATCCACACAAGAGAGCTGATGGCAGTGTATGGCAGGGAGGAAGCAGACTCATATTGGCTTAACTGATGATGGAAACAAATCCTTTAATGAAAGCTGCTAGGCTGTGTTAGCACTGGCTCTCCTTCAGTGTGTGTCACAGCCATCCTACCTCAGAGCACTTGCTGGGTTTCCTGCTTGAGGAGTTGTTTACAAACTTTGCAAATGAAGTTGTTTGCTCTCTCTAAGGCCCAGCTTTGATATAGGGTCAGGCCACATGATGGAACTGAATGGAAAGTCTAGTTTTCGTGTAGTTAGCTCTATCTGGGGATTCACACTGCACCCTCACCCTAATGTTTCACTTCTTGCTTCTCGTTCAAAGGAACTACAAAACCTGAAACAAAAGTCAGTTGAAGGCACAATAGTTCCCTTGCTATCTTTTTGCTTTTGGTAGCAAAGGCATAGAAACTCAGTCTCCTTGTGGTGCTGAACTTCATGATCAGCTTAGTTCAAGAGGCCTTTAGCAAACTTACCAAGCCAAGGTGTAGATTGGCCCAGAGCTGGCAGTGAGACCCCGTGTGTTGGGTTCAGTGGTGAGAGGTTTGTGTTTGTAGGGATAACTGCACTAGGCTTTGCTCCCCAGGTGCTGCTGTGTGTTTCTAAGGCACATTGGCTAGATGGCGCTGGGACACACTTGTGTCCGGGCAGGAATGGGGCTTGCTTAGGATCAAGTCAAAGGATTGTTTTAGGGTGAAAAAACCACAATCGACACTGCTTTTCAGTGCAGACATGACTTCACGAGTATCCCATGCAGAGCTGGAGGGGGAATGTCTGCTATTTGTTCCATTCTACAAGCCCTTAGAGTCTGGACAAGTTCTTGTGAAGTTCATGATCCCTCCAGGTGTCTGTTGAGCTGGGGGAGGGTCTGTCAGCATGTCTGCACAGCATGTCCCTTACAGGGTCACCTGGTGGGGAATGGCTCTGCTTTTCTTCTGTGTGAGAAATCCCAGTGGCAGCGAGCAATGTCTTTAGTGAGACTGCTCTTTTATTTGAAGAACCGGGAGGCATGATTTAGGGGAATTACTAGACTTACCTCATTCCTGATATCCAAGGTGTCTCATAAGCAAAGTCTGAGCTCTGCAATGTTTGCAGACTGAGAGTCGAAATGGGAAATATCTCTTCTGTGGTTGCATTTATGAGAAGAGCACTTTTAAGTTTTTTCTCATCAACTGAAGCTATACAGAGCTGCAATAACTGTGTAGAGAAAGCACCTCACTTCTGTTCTGAGGGTGTTAAAAGATTGTTTTAAAATATGTACATGTTTTGCGTGACCTTTGATTGCCTGATCAAAGTCCCAATGCCATCTGGCAGTTGAGCTCCAGCACAGGTCTGGTTTCTACAGTGGTTTCAGCCACTCCGCGTGGCCTCATGTAGTTTCTGAGTGCTCCAGCTGGTCTCCTGCTTCAGAGAGCATCATGTAAGGCAATGTGATCCATTTGAGACCCTATAAAACCATGCAAAATGGGAGAGAACCTCTAAAGAAGGGTCCTTACAAGCCAGCTCAGTTTTCTTGCTTGTCACCAGTCATCCCTTCTGGATGTCCTTTCCTAATGTGATGCTTGTCCTCAGATTCAGATGTGTTGGTTGCATGGAACTACACAATGAAGAGCATTTGCTTCCTCCATGACAGCTGGGGGATGTCTGTAGCCTGCTTTGAGGCTCTCTGATGGCTAATTTCTCTCTCAAAGGGTTTCTACTGGTAATTCACATGGTGTTCAAAGGGCCTATGTCAGTATTATTTTATAGGTCTTTTTCACTTGCTGTGTCCTGTCCCACTCTCCTCTGGCAGCTGTGAGCAGACAGCAGAGCTGCTCCAGCTTCCTCCATCAGAAGCTCTTCCTTATACCTATCTAACATCTCCAAGTTCCTGCAAGCAGACAGAGCTCTAAGCACAGATTAAATCAACATCTGAAGAACTTTGAGTCTTGGACAGCTCTTCTTTCTGTTGGAAAGTTGGCTGAGGCAGGAACTGAAGACAGTCAATGAGCAGAACTGACTCTCTGGTCTGTATCCAGGCCATGACAGCACTGCCAGGTTTCAAAAGCCCTCTGCCACAAACAAGTAGTGAAAAGTCTCTAGGGCAAAAGACAGCATTTCTTCATGGCTATTAATAGTTGCTTGGGACTTGAAGGCCTGCAGCAATTAAGTGTTCATGTCTCAATGCTGAATTCCTAAGAGCACTTTCTGGCACCTGCCTCTCTTAGGAGCTGTGGGTCTTCAAAGGCTGAGTAAGTCAGACAGGAGGATAGCTAATTGGGCATGACTAGAAATAGCATGAAAAGCTTAGTAAAGGAAATGGCATTCCTTGTGGGGATATCTATGAGGCAGCATTGTGAAGGAAGTGGTTGAAAGCCATGCAACTTGTGTCACTGCAGGCTGAGTTGGGCAAAACGCTGAGGCAGGGAATGGTCATTGACTGCTCACAGATCACCCTCAGGATTTCAGGCCCTGAGTCCAGTGGCTGGATGGAAAATCCTGCAGCTGAGCAGCCCTATGAAACCCTCACCTTTCCCGTGGCCTAGCAAGACTGGCAAACAGGGACATTTTCTGGATCACTAGGTGATTCTGCTGGACCTGTCAGCAGGGATTTCTGCTGCCTCTGCCTCAGTTCAGCCCACTCCCAGGCAGAAGGGTTAGGGTCAGTTGTTAACTTCTGCTGGCCTGCACTCCTCCAGAAGGCTGAGAGGCACAGGCTGCTATGCACATGAAATTCTCAGTCTCTGAGGAAAAGGCACTGCCCAGACCAACCATTGCAGTTCTCCCACCCCCAGTTATCCCACAGCTTCGTTCCCACGTTACAGCAGCAAAGAGGAAAGAGTAGGCTAGACCAAAGGCATTGCTGTTACTTAGTCACTTTGTCCTTCAAACTTCTCCCTCCAGACTTTGATGGAAAGGTGAATTTTTCTGTAAGCCTTAGCTTTCTGATTCTAGCCTGGCAGATAGAGAAGCACACTGGCTGTAGGACCCTGTCTCTTGGGTGGATGTGCTCTTTTTTTCATCTGCAGGTCAGAGATTCTAAAATCAGTACATACAATGAACTAGACAAGTTGTGGGGGAGTTTTCATGAGGGAGGGGAAGTTTACCAGAATAATTATACTTTATTTTACACAAATATTTCTAACCTATATGAGTGTTCTTATTTTGAAATAAGTATGTCCAAACAGAGCTATACTGGTGTTTTTAGCAGTACATTTATGCCAGTAAATTCTGAGTGGAGACCAGCTTTTAGACACCAATGCTACTTTGTAGGGTGAAAAGCATTGTTACAGACAACCATTATCTTCTGATTGCTAGCACTCTTGTGTTCACTTATGTTATTACTTATTTTCACAATATATTTTTTTCTAACTCTTTCAGAGTCATCTTTAACTATTTGAGGCCCCAAGATCCTTTTTCCCTGCCTCTCCCTCACATTTGAAATACACAGCTTTCTTTTGCAGTCTGAATTTGATGACAACCACAAGTGCAATCTGAAAACCTGGCAGTTCTGAAAAGCAAGCGCAGAATTTCATTACACACAAGGCCCTTCAGACAAGGTGTACAACATGTGGCTGTCCCCACAAGCCCAGCAGCAGTGCACTTAACAATTTAGACTCAGCATTATTGCCAATATATTTTGCAGATGGCAACAGCTTATGCCATGTGAGAGGGAAGGGAATTTTCCTAGCAGACTGCCCTTATGTACAAGCTTAATAAGACACCTTTAGAAGGACTCTGTCATTAATTAGAATCACAGTTCCCCCCAGGATATTGATGCAGGCTGTGCTTGCAATGTGTGCAAAACCACGACTCTCGGAAATATGTTTGGCAGAGCAAACAAGAGACACGAGGCATCCTGAAACTCTCCACCTGAGGGAAAATCAATGTTGCTTCCCTTGAAGTGCTTACGAACATCAGCACCCAGCAGCCAGGAAACCTTACAAAAGGAAAGAGCAATAATTTAGCAGATCATTATCTGTCTACCATTATGGACATGAGGCCAGTTTAGCTGGGCAGTGTACACAGGAATCAGTGCCTAGCAGCACCACTCAAGGGGATGTCTGCACAGTCATGTTCTCTTGCCAAGGCTTAAGTGATACTGAGATGTTCCTTGCTAATGCATCTAAATGGCTTCAGGAGCCCATCAGCCCCCAGAGCTCCTGTGAGGCCAAGATACCATATGACTCTGCATCTGACCACATAGACACTTCCTGTGCTATGGGATGGGTTGTGCTGGCATCTGTGTGCATGCACAGGCTGTGATGACTGCAGCCAGAAAAGATGAGCAAAGGACCTTTTTTTTCTCTTTGAGGGCAAAATGTGGAGCCCTGGGCTGGGGGCCTGGGCTGCACATCCAACTGGTTCCCACTATCGTGTCCATGCAACCATATCATCCTTGGCATAGTTTTGGTGAGAGGAGAGGCAGTTCACAGCAAACCTGTAGTTGTCTGCTGCTAAAAATCTTGTGAAGCAGAGGTCTAATAAATCTTCAGTTACCCAAAACTCTGCTTTTTTTCCTAGCTACATTCGCTGGTCTCAAGGCAAGTTTGTTACTTCTCTCCAAAATCTCACTTCCCAAAGGGCAGAGGAAGATCTCCACACCTCTAAATGGCATCCACCAAAAGTCTACATCAAATAAATGAGCTTTCTAAGGGAGCCAGTAGGAAACTGAGCAGAATGATTTAAACCTCCCCTACTCTGTGGCCCCTGTGGGGCTGCAGGGCTTCGTAACACTTGCAGGACTGTGCTGACATTGCAAGAGTCAGTCAAGTAAGAAACATTTCTTTCCAGCAGAAGCCAGGAGAAGGGACCCTAGTAACAAGGTGTTGCACACTGGGGTCTTCTCAAGAGGAGAGATGGTCAGGTTGTCCTGACTACCAGACTAGAGTCTGCTTTGTGGAAAAAAAGGGGTGTGCAAGATGTGCTCTTGATCCATCTTGTTGGGAGTTTGCCACGCTGCATAAACTAATTCACCACTGAGCCAAAAATGTGCTTCTGCAGCCCAGTGGCTCAGAGACTCGCATGAGAGACAGAAGTGCCAGTTTCAGTGACTGCTTCAGGCCCTTAGGGCTGGGAGAAGTGGTGGGGCTGGAAAAAGAAATCAGGTTTTAGCCCAAGTCCATGTTGTGAATCCTGGGGTTCTTGTATTTGGCCCAGTGGTGTCTCTGCTAAGTAGAGATGGACTCTAAATGTAAGGCAAGCAGAGTTGTGAGGGGAGCCCACCACCTCAGCAACAGAAGAAATGACAATAAACAATGGTTATTTCTTCCCTGTTACAGGTTTTGCAGGATGTCCTAATTACCTTGACATTATTAGTGCGGAAGTTGTGCTCTATCCACCCACTAAGTACAGGAAATATGCCCAGTGTGTAATTCTATCCTTCACCTCGCATGCCTCCGATGGGCTGGAGTCTGAAAGGAAACTGAATAGCCTGGAAAGGTTAGCCAGAGACAGAGGGAAATTAACCCTTTCATTTTCACTCACTGCCCATTATTTTCTGAAAGTACAGTTGGTGAGTGGCACCACAGAGAGGTTGTTTACCCCTCATCTTAGAGAAGACTTGGAGTATTAGAACCACCAGTTTCAAGTAATCACAAGGGATTCTTGTTGTGCAGCCTATTTGCTTCAGATATATCCAGTAAACATAGTGGAAATTTATTGTGGTTTATTTGTTACTGATGATTTATTATCATATCACTCAGGCTCTAATCAAGGTTGGAGGCTCATCGTGTCAAACTGCAAAACTGGTAACAGAGACACTGCACAGAGCAAAGAGTTTGCAATCAAATATATGACATAACACATGAAAAAGGAAGAGCTACAGAAGAGGGGGCTGTGGTCGTTGTCTTTATTTCCCAAATATGCAAATTTTCGAGAAATATTGATAGTCAAAAGTGGCCTTGCCATTGTGGGCTAATTATTTCCTCTCCATGCCCTGGCTGGAATGGGTACCTAGCAGAGCAGCAGCTCATGGAGCCTCTGGTTAGTCTGAAAGGAGAGGTACAAACCCACCTGGGGTTCTGTGTGTGAGGTGCTCAGACATGCAGTGAAAGGAGAGTGGAGTCTGAACAGCCAGTAGAAGAGCAGACACAGATGGAGAAGGGAATATGGAGAGGCACAGTACAAGAGCACATGAATTGTATTGGTGTGGATGTGATTGAGTTTCAGAAAGAGAAGCAATAGAAATATATTCATTAAGGCAAGAGAGGCCACAGAACAGACAGCTCAACAAGCAAGGAATCTGTAAATTAAACACAAAGGCTGAGTTGGCTTGAGTGCATTTCAAATGCTGCTCTAATTTGTATCTATAGGACAACAAGGATTAAATGGAGATAATCCCTTTACAATGGTTTAATTGGTACAGGTGAGTCAGTTAGCATCAGGATTGTGTAAGTGTAGAAATAATTGTTTAAGTAAGTCATAGCAAAGGGAATGAAAGAAATACAGGAGAGTGGAGCAAGATATATACCCATAAAAATGTTTATTCTCTATTTTAGTCACTTGAAAAGGGGCAAAGAGTAAATCAGAGTAACATTGCACTGTCTTATTTGCACACTGCGTACATGTGCACGGAGTCTCTGTACAAGAAGAATTAGCCACATTTACATTAACAGATTGAAAAAGAGCTTTGCCTTCCACTGTTCACCCATCCCTTATTGTCCATGAAGGAACAGAGAGGTTTATAAATTTGGTGCATGTAGCTATGAAGTGTCATTGCAGTGCTCTGAAGCCTTCCATCTGTGAGGGTCTGCAGGGGCAGGGATGCTTTTCAGGTTTCATTCCAAGGACTGCCATAGGAGGGACTTGCTATGCAGGAGACTTGGCTTTTGCTCTCATTTGTTCTGTGTGTCTCCCATTCAGACATAAAAATCATTCTGCTTGAAATTACCCATCTGGTCTTCGTGATTCAGGACAAAGCTACAAAAAAATCAAGACTGATTTTCCTCCTCTCCCTATTCAATACTTTGTACTTGAAATTTACAATCAGCTCTGAAAACAGATTTTTACGTGTATTTAAACATTCCCCTGAAATATTTGCTGTAGTAAAGTAGGAAATGAGGGAATGGGGAAATGTGAATGCCCCAAAGCAGTATGACTCGTGAGAACTTCAGGTCTGAAAGTGTTATAATTGAGTTGTTTGTGGCTTAGAGCTTTTCTCAGGAGCAATTTCACAAAACTAGACATTAGGTTTACATGAAATGCTCAGTTTGAAACCAAGATTTGGATGGCTTGTGGTGTTATGCTTTGCCAGTGGCTTCTTTGTTTCTTAAGAAAAAATAGAATTTTTTCTGCATCCCACTTGAAAACATTCATGTTGGAAAATTAAGAACTTGATAGAAAAAGTGTGACATTTCTGAGCTTATTGAATTCCCTCTGTTATGTTTTCCATACCTCTGCTGATAATGTAAGTAAAGATTCCTAGAAAAGGGGGATAAGGGCACAACTTAGTTGTATTCCACTTCTCCAACTTACAAAATTTCCCAGTTTCATTTTAACAAACCTGCAGACTACGCATGTCCAGATGATTCAGCTGACAAATTTATTTCTCTTTCCAAACTTGTTACTAAGGGAAGAAAAAAATTGCAGTTTTCTGCTTGCAAACATTTTTTAAGGACAACTGACTCCTGCTTATTTTGCAACATTTGTGTTCGCATTTGGGATCAATTGCTCCTGTCATCAGGTGGGTGGCAGAACTGGACCAACAGGCTCCTTTCTGCCAGTTCCTTTTACTCATTTGACAGAAAGAGCTGCTGCAACTATGTCCTAGAGAAGCACAGGTCACATTTGTTTTCCTGCTTTTCCCTTCCAGCAAAATTGGAATCATAGGAGTGAGTGCTGAGGAAGTGGTGTGAGGAGGTGGCATGGCAACTTTGTGATGGCACCACTTAAGTGCCCTGGGATCATCCTCTAATTAATGTCTCTAGGCTGGTGGAAGATGATGTGATGCAGGAACAGGTGCATGAAAGAGGAATGCAGGAGGATTTGAAGGCTGATAATATCTTCCATGAAGCCTGGAGAGCAAGTGTAAAAGGTTTGGACCAGAGACCAGGGAAATAATATTTTAAAGCCAAGCAAACAACCAATGGACCCAGCAAGGCTAATTAGCAAATCTGAACAAGAGCAAGGTGCACTAAGGCCCAACTCACACTGCACTTTAACAGAGTCTGGCTTAAATTTCTCTGCTTCAATGTGTGTGCTTGTTCTCTGGGCTTGGCCTTGTTTATAGTGGGGCCTGTTTAAGCTGCTAGATGTGAACACAACCCAGTTAGGACATCTTAGCACCGTTCCAATTAAATTCCCCACTTCCCTCCTGTGAGCATCAATGTGACATTTACAGCACTGAAGTAAATTGTTGTTTTGTTTGAGCTTCCTCTGTATTTCCCTGGAACCCAGCGAGGGGAGGGAGCCTCTTTATGCTGGTGGCAGGGGAGTTAACTTTCCAGTAAAGCCACAGAGTGTCAAACAAGTCCAAATCGTTATTAGTCATGTCAGGATCAGATCAGCCACTGGCTGTTTTGGGACTTCACAAAGGATTGTTTTCCAACTCTCTCTTCCCTGTGGTGGTTAAGCCACAACTTGCTTGTGGCCCACAGACGGCTGTGCACAGGCTGGACTCAGCACTGCCTGCTCAAAGCCTGACACAGAAATAAAAGCTACAAAATTTCACTAATTCCTTCCCAAAAGTAGATCCTCCCATCTCTCTTCATAGCTGCCAAGTGCTTGAAATGGTTGGAAAGAACAAGCCAAGCCTTGACGTATGTGTTGATTTATATCCCAGCAATTTACTTCCCAGGAAGAAGCACTTAACGAGCACACAGAGAGACTGTGCCTCTTCTCCTGGTTGGGATTCCCCACTGCTGGATTTCATCTCTCCTTTACGCCATGGTCTCACCCTGTGGACCTGTGAAGGACCAGATTCTGCAAAAGGTGGAGAATCCTGTTTAAATCCTGTTAAATCAGCACTTGCATAAAAGCCTGGCCCTGGCCATCATGCAAGGTGGGGGGCAGAGGGTGGTATGTGGCAGTGAGAAAGCTGTTTTCTCTCTCCTCATTGAGGGCAGGACTGCAGATCTTTGGGCTTGTCTGCATTGCAGTCCAGCAGCTGATGGGTGCATGGGGCCGTGCTGATTTGAGCTGCTTAGGGTTAAACTGAGCCCTGTAGAAACAAAAGCCATTGCTTCCCATCAAACTGTGATCCCCCCCTGACACATCCCCTCCATGGTAATGAACTCCCCAGGTCTCCTGCAGCCAGGTTGTCACCTTGGATGGTCTGCCCACTTATGTCCTTCACCTGCAGGACAGGTGATAGTGGAGTTAACTGCATCCTCCTATTTTTCTCGTATTAATCAATTCCTGCTTCCTCCCTCATCAGCTTTTCCTTTGTCGTCATCACTTTCCCCACTCACTGTCCACCCTAGTCCCAGCTCTCTATTTATCAATATTCTGCTATTATTAGGTGGCCCAGAAATGCATGTTATAGCACTGGGACCACAAGAGCTGCAGGGCACATTTTTGTGTTATTGATGTCCTTGCCCTCCCTGCTGTGAAAGCATACTGAAACTTCACCTTCTTGTTCTCTGGTACTTTCAATCTGTAATGTTGGCAAGACAGAAAGATCTTTTTTCACTCTACTTTTGGCTGGTCCCTTTTCTCTGCCATTAGGAGAGAGTTCTGGCTTAACAGGGAGGGTGATGGAGGCAGCACTTGCATCTCACGCCTGGTTTACAGTGTCTGGGGTGGATGGACTCAAAGCAGGCTGAGCTGACTTCTGAGTACACTAGACCCAAAGCAGACAATTAGATATAATTGTGTTTGTTCTCACATGGCATGTTACACTGGCTGCCCTAAAGGTGGTCTAATCCCACAGGGCTCAGGAATGTGGAGAAGAATTGAGACTCTTTGATTAAATTGTCATGGAGGGAGAGATATTTTTAGCAGTAGTAGTATAGCTTTTTTTATAAAAGGCACACATAATAACATAACCAGCTTCCTTACTAGTTCTGTTGAGGACATCTGGGACTAGAATATTTTTAAGTAGAACATATGGTCACTTTTATATCTGAGCATGGTTCCATTGCTGCTTCAGTTTCACCCACTCTACTGAATTTTACTCTTGACTTCTCACACAGTCTGGGCTAGCAGTGGTGGAGCTGTTGTTTGGGCAGGTTAATTGTTAAAATCTGCCCTTCCAGCCATATCTAGCTGGAAAGATTACTCTCATGCATGAGTTTGGCTGCTGAAAGTGGGGCTGGAGCCTGAGATTTTGCTGCCTGCACAGGCATCACCAACCTGGTTTTGAATCCATTTTTTCATACTCTTTTCTGATCCTATTCTGTTCGAAACTATATCTATGGGAAAAGTCTTTGCACTTGGGGCTTTCCTCAGTTAGGGGTGTTCCACAGAGCTGATCATACCTCTGGTCATACCTCTTCTACAATTGAAAAGCAATTTTTGGGGGAAAAAAGTCCACGGGTGTATCTGCAGAAGAGGCTTCATAAAACTTCACACACTTTATAAAATGTTTCTCAGCAAGATGTGAATCTTATTTCCTTGTTGCTATTAGACTCCTGCCATAACCATATGGCATACAGACACTTGGATCCAGTGTAAATCTGCTCTCCCCCATGCCAGCACTACTCCTGGTGCAGCCCTGAGGGGACACAGGGTACTGCCACAGGGAAGGCTGGAGGAGGGAGCCAGGGAGAGGGCAAGCAATGCCTGTCTTGCTTCAGCTCAGGTATCTGCAACTTCAAGTGGCTGTTCCCTCAACACAGCCTAAAGGTGTTGCTCTTGCCATAGTGCAAGGCATTTTAGCAGAGAGAAAATTCCTTCCCCCACACAATCCTGGTCTTTGTCACCTTCTCCCACCATTTACAACAGCTCTGGTGCTCCTTGAATGCTCTGGATGAGCTGGTTAAATTGGTTATGCTAGAAAATATCTGCTCATCCTTTTTTTTAAAAAAAAATTAATTTTATTTTACATTTTTCTGAGCTGGGTGTCTTGCAGGGCTAGCAGGCTGGTTCAGCTGGAGCGTATGGCTGGGCACTGAGGCTGCAGGAGGTGACAGAGAGGAGCAGGATCCATTTGGTTTGGGCTCAGCCCATGCTGTGGGGCCCCCCATAATGCTCATCCCCATGCCCCTCCCCAGGTGGGTGGGTGGCAGGTGATGCTGCTGGGGCTGTGAGGCTGTGGGTGCCTGTGTGAGCCAAGGGACCAAGAGTCAGTGGGTCCTACTGACCCAGGTAGGCATCCCACCAGGGTTTAGTTATGCTTTGCACGCTCTCTCTGACAGCAAGGAGTGAGTGTGTAGTGTGTTCTGGCATCTGTTCCACCAAGTCTGGGGTCTGTGGTCCCCAGAATGACATGGGCAGATACTGAGCAGTGCCCTGCTCCCCTGAGCCTGTTGACACTACCTTTGCTCATGGTGAATAAGCACTGGCTGTGACACTGACACCTTTCCTGTAGATCTCTAAGACTCATAGTGACTCAAATTAATGCCACTTTTCTCAGATGTATGTGTCACACTCATCTCATCCTCCCTCTGGGCATGTGTGGCTTCTGCAGTCCTCTGGTCTCTTTCTTTTGCCCTGGTGTGGCCTCAGGATGGGGAGATGAGCATGTGGTGCAGCTCTGTGG